>NC_056731.1:1065028492-1065183492 GCF_019279795.1 Protopterus annectens | reverse complement strand
TCGCACATAAATTAAAACTGATACCTAACTTGACACTTCCTGTTTCCAAACATGTATAGGGAGTGTAGTATGTGCATCAGACATAAGCAGCCCCGCAGCACCACCTGATATAGGATTGCCATGTTTTAAGCAATATAAAGCAGTGCTAAGCAGCTTTTACCAATATTTAGTGTATGTAAACAAAATTGCCCGTGCTAACTAGCGCAACTTCAGGCAATGTTGAGCAATGTTGGGCAAGGTCGAGCAAAGTTGAGCAAAGTCAGGTAAACATGCTCATATTAGCTTTACTGTCCCATAAGCAGTCTGGTCTGCCCAGGAGGAAAATAAAAAGCAGTGACAGTGCTCAAACACAGGATACTGTGTACTATAGTCACAGTACTGAACCACTAAGCCATGATAGCATTTCAGTGGCACAAGCACAGCAGGATAATTGTACACTAACGCAAACACAAAGAAATGCTGTAACATGGCCCTAAAGAGGCATATGGTAACCTCCCCCACAGGCCTATGCAGACAGAGAACATCAGGCCAGGTGGTGTGAAGTGGGTTGTGTAGGCTATGAATTCACAATCTAATATACGTGTCATTGGATGCTAAGATGTGTAGTACAGTTGTATGCCTCAAGCCAGTACGATAGGCAACAGTACAGACTGAAATGGTGTACCGTACATAGCAGTGCAGGCATAGCAAATGTGTATAAGTGTCAGGTGAACCCCTCATCATATGTACACCCACAGTAACAATCAAGTGTGCCCCTGGGTAGAAATGTGCAAAAAATAGCTGCCACCCCCCTGTATGTAGAAATGTTGATAAGTCTATGCAAAGTGTCTCATGGAAGCCCTGCAGGCACAGCATGACCACTGTTGATCTATGACACAAAGGTGAGCCCTGCTGTAAAAATACAACTTGATTTTCCATACACATATAGTATAAATGTCTATACCAGGCGTGGATTTTTATGCATTATTGAGTATTCTTACTGATTTCTGCTTCCTCACCTTGGATTTTCTGGTTTTTGTGACTTTTGTGGTATCTTGTTTGGTTGGTTTGCATTTTTTGCCCACGCCATGGTTGAGGAAACAGATGAGCAACTACTGAACTTAAGCATTCAAGCTACTCCTGGAAGTGACTCTAATTCTAACATTAACAATTTACTCGTTTCCACTTTACTTGATATACAGAATTCGTTAAAGTTTTTGGTGGCTAAGGCTACCAATACACCATCACTTTCGTGGATTTTTATGCATTATTGAGTATTTTTACTGATTTCTGCTTCCTCACCTTGGATTTTCTGTTTTTTGTGACTTTTGTGGTATCTTGTTTGGTTGGACAGCATGACCGCTGTTGATCTATGACACAAAGGTGAGCCCTGCTGTAAAAATACAACTTGATTTTCCATACACATATAGTATAAATGTCTATTCCAGGCGTGCTCACACACTCTAACAAATGTAGTGGATTTCATTCAGCATCACACTGAAAGGTCATACTGGGCATGCTCACACACCTATGCTAAATACAGAGGTGATAATAAGGGATCTATGGACAAATGTGGATAGTCATCTCTACTTCCAGAAACGCATTCACAAAGTTGTCAGAAAATCATGCTATGTGTTCACACAAACTGTCAAGGTCTGTGCATGTAGGTCAAAGGAGGTTCCCACTACTCATCAGTCATCAGACCCATCAGAGAGTACCACAACACACTTGCGATGAATCTGGCTAGGCACGTTAAGCAGCCAGAAAGACCACTGAAGTACCCTAACAAGAGGATTACTGACCTCAAACAGTTGCCCCATGCAACAAGACTGAATGTAACCCAATCTGTACTCTGTTGCATACTGTCTACTCAGGAGATCTCTGCCCAACAGACAGGTCCATGTCATGGCTACACTCAGATCTGTTCTGAGTTACAGCTCAATGGCACTAAATATACAGACCCAACTGATATTGCCAACATCCTGGCAGATCGGATCAGTGTTAACTTTACCCTCCCTCTCTCCCATGAAAGAGCACAGCTCTATAATGGAAGACTGCAAAGTTCCTGTCATCACAGCTGCACAGGTAAAAAACACTCTCCAAAGCCAGTATCACAGCAGCCATAGGACCAGATAACTTCCCAGACTGTGTTCTACACAAACCACAGAACGAACAGGCACCACACTGACGTACCATGTGCAGTCATAGTCTCACCTCATGCTTTATGCCTGCTGAATGGTGCACAGTGACAGTTATCCCACTACACAAGGGTGGAGACACTACAGACCCCAGGAACTAGTGCCCCATTAGCCTGATGAGCCCACTTTTCTAAACCATGGAATGTATCATAATACAACTTATAAAAAATTACATTGGTAATCCCCAAACCCTGGAACACAACCATGTTGGGTTTGTAAAATGCAGATCATGTTTAAACCTGATAGATGACATTGAAGCAGTCACCAGAACCGTAGGCAAGGGTAAGGTGGTTCGCACAACCTATGCAGATCCTGCCACAGCTTACAACACCACCCCACACTCTGAAAATATAGATAAACCCACTAAACTAGGTATAAATTGCTGTGTCACAAGATGGGTTGCCAACAGGCTTACTGACAGAACACACACTGTGAAAGTAGCAGACTCCAAGTATGACTTTGGACCAGTGATGAATGCAGTACCACAGGGTCCAGTCCTGTGTCTTGTCCTGTTTAGTATCTACTTCCCTGAAGTAAACTTTAACATGGAAGGTCTGTGGCTACTGAAGTTTCCAGAGGACTGCAACCGAGGAGCCATAATTGTAAACACTAAAGATGTGGACATCCTACAAAAGTGCCTCACTGAGACAGATGGCTGTTGTCAAAGCCATGGGCTCTAGCTCACTGTCAAAAGGTGCATTGTCATCCCCTTTGTTAAAAACTCTGTAGCCAAGAACTGCAACATAGGCAGTAGTATACTTAACACTGAAAGTGTGACAAGAGACAGTGGACACAACTGTGATAATCACATCCCCACAGTAGTCAGGAAACCCTCCTATGTGGCACACCTCATCACAAAATGTGTCTCATGCAGAATAGAAGAGGACATAGTTCCCCTCTACTCATCACTCACTAGAACTATAATAGAGTACAACACCACTTTTGTTATGTACCTCACAAGACAACTACAACAACTGGAAAGCCTGCAGCAATACCTCACAAAGAGCATTAGTGGCCTGAAATACATGCCATACACAGACCATCTCAAAATGCCCCATACATACTCCCTTGCATATCGCCTATTCAGAGGTGTTCACTGCCTAACATAGAAAGCTATGTCAAACACAGAGCTGTTGAACATGCTCCATGTAAAACACTCACAATCTCTCTGTCCTTCGGACCCAAAACCACGAGTGAAATACAAAAGGAAGGGGTGTACCCATTTACCTTATGGATACCCACACATTCAGGTTAGTGGCACAGCATGAGGCCTCGGAGACCATGCAAGTGCAACTAACATTGGGCAAAGCTGCTCATCAGATTGTAGCCTGCTACAAATCACCTACCTTGTCTCAGGAACCTCACTCAGTATTCCTGAGAACAGTGGAAAATATAAACGTCCTATCAAACACCATTATATGAGGAGATTACAACTACCCAAACATTGAGTGGGAGAATTACTCATATACAACGTCCTTTGCCCAATGTTTCAGAGAGTTTAAAAACTCTAACACCCTGGAACAGCTGGTCACCATGCCCACTAGAGGTGACAACATACTGGGCATGATCACCACCAACATGGGGTACCAGTGTTCCACAACAGAGATAAACTCCTCGCTGGTAATATCAGATCATAAAGTAATCAGACTGGACATCCACATCCCACCCCCCACCCCCACCCAGTCAATGAAACCACTGTGAAGACATTTTCAAAAGCAAACTGCACACTTCCCAAGACCAAAGTGGAAAGTTCCAAAGCCCTCTTGCTATAGGATAATGGTATACAATCTGCCGAGTCATTTACAAGTGCATCCTATGAGCATCTACAGGGATGCATGGATCGAGACATCACAAATAAAACCAAGATGCACTCCTCCAAAAATAAAAAAAGCAATCTGGTGGTCATTGCCCATAAATAAGCTAGACAACAGAAGGAGTAAACGAACACATGATAGAGCCAGCTTCACTAAAGGAAAGGCATCACTGATCATTATTAGGAAGAAACAATGATTGCTCATAAAATAATCCAGGGACAGTTTCTGAAGACAAATTGCCAAGGAATGTAAGAATAACAACCACAAAGCCTTCGGTAGCTATACCAGACATGTAGGTGTCAACTTCCAAATATGCTATCAGCTACTGACAAATGGCAAGAAATACACTGAACCAACTTTCATTGCCCACATCCTGGGGGACAAGTTCAGTGTAAACTTCCCCCCATCACCCCCAAAAGGGCCTGTGTCCATCACAGAAGGATGCAGGGCTCCAGACTTCATGGACATGCAGGTAAAGACAGCCCTCTCCAAAGCCAAGAACACAGCATTAATGAGACTGGATGGTGTCCCAGGCTGCGTCTTACACTAGGCCCAAAAGGAACTACACCCTCACCTGCATTCTCTGTCCAGACTCAATCGTACCACAGGCTATGTACCCAAAGAATGGCATACACTAACAGTCATCCAGCTCCACAAAGTGGGTGCCACAACAGAACTGGAAACCATTGCATTATATGTCTACTCAGCCTGGTCTACAAAGCTATTGAGCAAATTGTCATGGAACCCATAAACAGAGACATTGGGGACCTCCAGACACTGAACTCTACACAACCTCACCTTGTTAAAGGCAGATCCTGCCTCCTAAACATAGTTGACTTATTTCAAACAGTTACTAAGGACATAGATAGAGGTGAAAGTAGTCCACACAGCCCACCTGGACCTCACTAAGGACTTGTTACACCATTCCCCACTCTGTCATCATGGACATGCTTACCAGCTTGAACATTAACAGCTATGTCACAGGATGGGTGGCCAAGTGGCTCACAGATCAAACACAAATGTTCAGAGTTGCGGGTGCCATGTCTGACTCTAAGCCAGTCACAAATGGCATCCCACAGGTCCTGGGACCCCACCTGTTCAGTAGATACTGCTCAGAGGTACAGGCAAGCACGGGAGGAGTATGGCTGAACAGGTTTGCAGATGGTCCATAATCGACTCTACAGCTGACACACACATCCTCCAGATGGGGCTTACAGAGACAGATACCTGGTGTCAAAACAATGCCCTCAAGCAGAATGCCAAAGAATGCATAGTCATCCCCTTTGGCAAAAACAAAGTGCAAACAAATTACCACATAGGTGGTACTCCAGTATGCACAGAGAAAGTCATTAAGGCCCTGGGGACACAGGTAGATAGTAAACTCTCCTTTGATGATCACATGGCCAAAGTGTTTAGACATTCCTTCTATGTAGCCCACCTAATGTCACCTAATGTAACCCACTTTGTCTAGTCTGATGATGTCACCATCCTACAAATATACCTGTGGAAATTAAAACTCGCAGTAATGTGTATAGCATGTTGTGTAAATGTGTACACCTGTAGTATCATTAGCCAGTTAGGTAGGGGTTTGAATCCTGCACTTGACAAGTGTGTTTGTGGGTGATTTTCTTAGAGAAGAGCAACCTTTTTGGAGAGTATTCAAACACCTTAAAAGTGGTATACTAATCTTTGTCAGGTCTGATGATGTCACCATCCTACAAATATACCTGTGGAAAAAAGAACTCAGAGTAATGTGCATAGCGCATCGTGTAAATGCATACTCCTGTAGTATCATAAACCAATTAGATAGGTGTTTGAATCTTGCACTTGACAAGTGTGTCTGTTTGTGTGTAATCTCCTTGGAGAAGCGCAACCTTTTTGGAGAGTACTCAAACACCTTAAATTTGGTACACTAATCTTGGTCAAGTCTGATGATGTCACTATCCTACAAATATACCTGTGGAAAAGAGAGCTCATAATAATGTGTATAGCATGTCATGTTACTGTGTGCTTCTCTAGTATCATAAAATAGGTAGTGGTTTGAATCCTGAACTTGACAAGTGTTTGTGTGTGTTCTCCTTGGAGCAGTACAACCTGTTTTGAGAGTACTCAAACACCTTAAAAGTGGTATACTAATCTTTGTCAAATCTGGTGATGTCACCATCCTACAAATAAACCTGTGGAAAAAAGAACTCAAAGTAATGTGTATAGCACGTTGCATTAATGCGTGCCTCTCTTGTATCATGAAGTAGTTAGGTAATGGTTTGAATCCTGCACTTGATAAGTTTGTGTGATCTCCTTGGAGACAAACAACCCTTTTGGAGAGTAGTAAAACACCTTAAAAGTGGTATACTAATCTTGGTCAAGTCTGATGATGTCACCATTCTACAAATATACCTGTGGAAAAAGACAACTCACAGTAATGTGTATGGTGCGTCGTGTTAATGCATTCTTCTCTAGTATCATGAAGTAATTAAGTAAGGGTTTGAATCCTGCATTTGGTGTGTGTGTGTTCTCTATAGGTGTGACACTGCTGGTCAATGTGTTGTGGGTTTTGCTTTTACTACTGTATGACAACAGTATGTGCATTGCACATGTGAGGTAGCTGTGTGGCAAATACATATATGTACATGTGACCGCAATTATTGCATGTGTGGGAATCCTGCTTTCTCCAAGAACACATCTGCTGCTTTCCAGACCTTAGGTCACATCTGTATGCTTGTGACAAGGCCAGCCACTGCAGTGATCCCTGGCCTAGGTTATTCGTGTCACACACACTCATTACGGTTTCTGTTGAATTGTGTGAGTGAGGGTTTGTGGCCGAGGTATATGTCAGACCTGTTCAAACGCAGCAAAGTCTGTCAATGATGGCTATTCATTATAGGTGTGCAACAACCTTTGTGGATATGCATGCAGACCCCTTATTGCTAATGTGATCCACCAAGGGATTTCAAAACACCTTTGGAAATGTGATTATCAAAGGAGAAATGATGTAACACTTGGTTGCATGTACACATCGGTACCTGTTCTTCATGTTGGTGGCTACTACCTATGTGGTACTGTGGGGATACTATGTTCCATAAAGGTGGATGATTATGCTTTGGTTGGCTTATAGCTTTACAGCATGGGTTTGACAACAGGTATATATCTGTATGATACCCTTGTGGAGGATGTGTGTGTCATCTGGAGAATGCATTATAGGCCACAGTATACATTACCAGACGTGGACGGACATATCCCTACTGTGATTGCTTGTACCTAAGAGAGCTATATGCCAAACAGGAGTGGTCTCAGTAATGGGTGTAGGTGGATACCACTGGTTACTGGCATAGTATAGTACCCGAAGGATCCAAATGTTACTGTGTGTCCTACATCTGTGTGTCAGTTGTCAAGACATCATCTAATAATTGGTTATGGTCAAGCTGTTGAAGTTATGTATACTACCAGAATACAAAACAATGACAGATAGTATCACCCACAGGACAGTGTCAAACTATGTCATACACACATGTGCAGTCAAGTTCCGAAATGCATGTAGTACAATGCATACTGGCCACCAATAGAAACTATGGAGTGTTACTGTGTAATACAGGGCATATCACCCTGCCCATGTTTCCACTATGCACGTACATGTAGGCAGTGCACCTCCAACATGTTCACAAATGTACACCTGCAAATCTGTGCTACACACATCCCACACATACTGTCCAATCTCTAACACATGCTGCCAGTACTACACACATCAGCCAAGTGGCATGTGGGTGGACCATGCACTATTAGAACTAACCCTGGTGTAAACAATACTACATTGACAATCATAGCTTTAATGCATCATGTCTGCTCAGCTACACCTTCAAGCATATCATTACACTCTACTGCTGACAATATGCTAACATTGCTATACTGCTATAAAGACACCCCGTGCATCAGCACCATGGTAGGCTGTTCCTGCATCAATGTTACAGATGACAGGAGGTGGCATAGGTTTCATCATATGCACAGGGCATGCTGTCGGTTTGCCAGAGGCCTACAGTGAGCCATACAATTGACATGCATGTGGTGTGTGTGTGTGTGTGTGTGTGTGTGTGGGGGGGGGGCAAGAGTACTGCTATGGCCAATGTTGATGCAATGTGTCCAGGTATGTATTAGCCCTAGGTGTCTGGTTTATATGTGTGTGTGTGTGTGTGTGTGTCTGCATGCACAGTTCCACCATGTGGCTGCCATATATGGGTATTTGTGGGACAGCCACAGACTGTACCTGCCTGGCTTTACAGATCACCGTCTCTGGCCACGGATGTGGTACCTGTGCCTGGCAGGGGTGCTACTGACACTCTCAGGTACTAAGCCAGACTAGGTACTATTCCCAGAGGTAGATGGGTGTACACTGGACCCAGATCCCTGCTGGGATTGTCCAGAGCCACGTACACGTGGTCTTCTAGGACATTCTATGGACAGCCCTCCCCCAACATTGCTTGGACTGGTACTGGCACTACGGGAGCGGCTGTGGCTTGAGGGACATCCGTGGAGACTGCCAGCTGCTGATGTTGCTGGCATACATCCACAGCGATGACTCAACCGTCCCGCACTGTCCTGACACATGGACATGACATTGCGGAGGACTTCTAATGTCTCACCCCAACAACTATCAGCGACCTCAGTGTAATTATGGATGGCACCTGCTAGATCATGGATACTATCAATTACAGCGGTGTTATGTGCCCTCTATGCCATTAGTCCCTGTCTGGTGTACCTTTCCATATGTGCCTGTGCCTCCATGACAGCCTGGAACATGTGTGAGGTTGTAAGACCTATGGCACGTCTGCCAGTGGCATGATGAGCAGCAGTGCTCCGACAAGAACCCCTGGACATCTGTCTATGTGGTACCCTTCCAGACATCTGGGTATGGCTGCTGTGTTGGGATGCATGTGCCATAGATACCACACTGTCCTGGCCAATGCCAACTGTACGCTGTCCCTCAGCTAAGGGCATTGGTGATGGATGTATTGGCAGTATGACTGTGTGCATGGAGAGGGTGGACACTTTTTTACTGTTGATTTGTGGCCCAACGACAGACCTTGGCAAACATGCCTGTGCCTCAACACACCTATCATCATTATCACTATTTTTCTCAGTGACATCAGTTTACCTGCTGCAGTGAACCAGCCCAAACTCAGCACCTGTCAGAGGAAGACAGGAAACACACTTTACGACCTGTACATGATGTCGGCACACATGCACACATGAACATATGCACACATGCACACATGAATACATGCACACATGCACACATGAACACATGAACACATGCACACATGAACCCATGCACACATGCACACATGTACACATGCACACATGCACACATGAACACATGCACACAAATACACTCCTCACTAAAACAGACACACACACACACACACACACACACACACACACACACACACACACACACACACACACACACACACACACACCACCAGCAATCCAGAACATACTCAAGAGCGGGTGATGGTGGGGTACAGTATCACAAGCCAAACATTTATATCAAATGTGTCAGCATGCAGGATGTGTATTGCTCAGCAGCATGCAGTAAGAGTGTAGACAACCCTTGCTAATAACAGTATACAAGGCTTTGATGCATGTGTGTTTTTGTTCAGTGATTGGCCTCACCCTGAATTGCAATGTGTACATGGACACAACATTGCTGTGCAAGTATTAAAAGCTCTGCAATGCCCTGTGCACCATCACTCACAGGTATATATACCATGGCTGGATGTGCATCTGTGTGCCACATAGATATCCATTTCTGATTAGAGCATCTGTGTCTTTAGCAGATAATTGTGGACACAGGTTTAGCACATGCATGCTATGTCTACACACATGATGAGTGGTGCATGTATACCTGATGGAATACCATTGCTCAACATAGCCATTGTACAGTGGTTATGGTGAGTGTAGGAAATATTGTGGACATGCCAGTGCCAGCCATGACATGGCATGCTACAACACAACTGCAAGATTAAACATCACACATACACAATGTGTGTCATGTGACCTATACACTCAATAGCAATGCAAGACATATGTGTGTCACTTTGTACAAATGGTAATTGCTATGCATATTGTGTATAGGTGCATATGTTTGCACACACACAACATTGAGGTGCATAGCAAGTAATGCTATGTGTAGAACTGTGGTCACTGTAACTGGATGGTGTGTAGTACCAAGAGCCATCATCATGCAGCATCATGTGGTCACTCAAGGCTACTAATGTGTGCCAGAGTGGCACATAGTATGCTGTACCTGAACTGCAGTACCATGGCTACATTCACCATTTCACAGCCAGTTGTTACATGGGTTTGTAAGGTGCCCAATAGGGGGCATTGCCTAACATGAATGTGTTATGTGTTGAAGAGTGTTGCACAGCCACATGAGAGGCTTCTACCCCTCAGGTGTATTATGTGTGCTTTGTGGATGATATTTGGGATACTGGAGTGTGACCTTACAGCGGGTGTCTGAATACACCATGTGTAGCATGTGTGCATGTGTATCGTCTCTGCTTATCCAATGTCCACTACAGTGTTGCCACAATTGTGTGGGATGCTCTGTGTATTGCATGTGTTTGAGGCAGCTACTCACATTACTGAGATGTGCATAGTCTCACAGCAAACATGCACAGCATGCATTATGCGCAGGTGTGTGACGTGTACATGGCCTACACCTCACCTATGACATGCAAATTTAATTAGCAATATTAAATGTAGAACACACTCACCAGCATGGATCTGCTGCCTTGCTGTCACACCAGAGGGACCTACAAGGATATGAGACAGTTTGTCAGTGGCAACAACTGTGGCATTGCTACTGTGTGTTTGCAATCTTACAGTAGTACAAATGTTGACAGTCACAGGCCTGCAGATTATATTCCTAATTATTAGTATTGCACAACACTAGGCACCACATCTTCTAACTACACAGTACACATCTCACATAAGCATGATCTACCAATAGAGGTAACAGTAGTCTACAACTATGCCATGTTACCTGCACGCTCCTTGTCAACTTGCTGGGTGGCTCTGGCCTCCATGATGATACATGTTAGTTGTTGTTGTTGGCCAGGAGCCACCTGGTTCAGGAGCAGCTCCTCCACTCTGGTGAGGAGGGGATGGATGGCTACCCCACCACCTGTGGCAAGCTGTTGTCTATGGATATCAAACGCACACTGCTGGACAAGTCTGATTAAATCACTGCAGTGATGGCGTACCTGCTCATATGTCCGTTTATGCATGCCTATGTCATTTACCCTATGGACAAGATCTTGCCACAGTGCAGTCCGCCCATGCTGGTCCTGGCTGGTTCTCGAGAACAGCAGGGTGTAGTGCTGAACCAAGCTGGTTGTAATCAGTTCCTCTTCTGCTGGGCTATATGAGGGATTACGATGGTGGGCCATGACCCTGGAAGACAATGAAACAATATGTGTGAGCAAGTCATGTGGCACACAACATTCAAAAGTACAGATATCAATTAACTGCCATATATAGCAAACTATTGGCTGTCAGAGAATACACACTTTCAATACCACATATTAGTGCTCAACCCACAACTGCCTGACAGTGCCTGGCACACTCTATATATAAAACCATGTTTTGCACAGCATAGAAATATGCACATAACAACCTTCAACAGCATATATATGTCCATCTTTCACAAACAGTTGCAGTATGTCCCATGCTCTATGCACATGTACAGATGCTAATATATCTGACACAGACAGATCTCTCCGCATGTGTGTGCCATACACACACAAGGACCACACTGTTGTAAGTCTGTGTACCTGAAGGCTGACCTGTTGGGCCTTGCTGCAACATGAACAGGTGCCACATGTGAGCACACAGTAATATCAGAGGGTGTATATATAGCTGCAAATGCTATATTAGCATACTAGCCTGGTACAGCTGTTGCCAATGCTAAGCTACACATCAATATGACTATCATGCATTTGTTACTCTGTCACATCCATGTTTATATAACTGTATGCGCTACTCCCCCAAATAGACATTGTACACACTACTGTTCAGAACACAGATAACATGGATCAGATGTTTGACATTTAATGCTGAACTACATATGTCACAGTCATATCCCACTGCACACAGCTACACACTGATTTTTCCATGGCAGTAGTTATGCAGTGCATCTGTGCATAGATACGTACTGCTGCCACATAAGGCTGATTCAAACTATGTAGAGTACTCTTCATAAACATCTACTACATACCAGTAAATACATATCTGTTACGTACCATTCCTTTGTATGTGTTTGTATTAGTTAGTTCTGTGTGTTTTGTAAGTTTTTTTTTTATATCTTATTTTTTTCAATATATTTTTTTATTTTTCAATGTATATATATATATATATATATATATATATATATATATATATATATATATATATATCTTTTTTTCAATATATTATTTTTTTCAATATATTTTCTTTTATATCTTTTTTTTTTTTTTCTGTTGCTGTTGTCTGTGTCTCTCTCTTGCTCTCTCTCTCTCTCTCTCTCTATCTCCCTCTCTCTCTCCGTACCTGCAATGAAATGATTGCATGTGTGGACAGCAAGTACAGCCTGCTTTTATAGGTATCTGCACATGTGCATGTGATGGCCTCTGCACCAATTGTTGGCCACCATTTGGCAATTGCATGCAGCCTGCTGTGTGGTACTTGCAGCACTCACTTTCATAGCAACCCAATGCTATAAATTCAAGACTGACAGTGGTGTTTTATTTTGCTGCTTAGCAGAAGAAGGGCCCTCACATGCAGGGTGACTAAGGCACTTTTAAGCAGTTGTAAGCGGGTTTGCACGACGCTTAGCAATAAGTAGCTAAGCGCACACAAGTGCACACTCGCACAAACCCACTAACTACTGCTTAAAAGTGCTTACGCCTGCTAACCCCTACGTGCATTTCTTTGAAAGAAAAGAAAATGGGGAGATAGGACAGTTGTGAAAAAGGGGCACAAAGAGGGAAAGACAGTAGGGAAAACAACTAGGGATGTGAGGATGGGTGTAGGGAAGGTTCATAGCTGCCCATTTATTTAACAGCAACAGCAACAGCTGTGCATATACTAGTAATTTGGAGGGAAATTTGAAACCTTCCACCCCTGAGAGAGGGGTGAGAACAACGAAGTATGTTGTACTGCCAATTAAATTTCAGTTTATGTGTCCAGCGGACATGTGTGCAAAATGGGCAGTTATGTATGGGGCGTAATTTTTTTGTGGGAGCAGATTGCCCATTTTTTTTAGGTGAGAGTGGAATGTGGGGTAGGGGAAGTAGGTATATTTTGGGAGGTAGGTTGGGGAGGTAAACAGACAAGACAAACAAGATGCATACAGGGCGGAATATGACACATGGCATGAGTGAACACCATTAATGGGGAAGGATGTTTGGAATTCGCAAGCCCATGAGCCCACAGATGGCAACAGTGGAACTGAGATCCCCACCCATGGGCAGTCACCACTGCACCTTCACAGCCCAGAGGGTGGCTGTGCTGGGGGCTGCATTGGAGGGGCAGGCTCACTCATGAGTCGCGCCGCTCTTGCCTTGAGCTGGCATAGAGGATCAGCGACTGAACATTCGATCTCCCTACGCACCACAGCCCGGACCATTCGGAGGGTGATAGGTGGCCCTCCTCCGGCTGTGCTTGCACAGGGGGGATGAGCCGCATCCCCTGCAGCACTTCCTCATGAAGGTGGCACAGGTCCAATGGAGGAGGAGGTCCCGGGTTGGGCACCGGACCTGCTGATGCCAGGTGCCATCGCCAGCCGAGGTGGGACAGGTGGGTCCACTGGGACCGGCCTTCCCATACGTTCTATGTTTAGGAGGATTTAATGACAATATGGGTTAGTAATAGCCAACAGCATTCCAAATTAGTTGTAACAGCATACAGTAGTATTCCCATTAACCCAACACACCAGAGTTCCAACAGTTGAACAGGAAGCATAACACATGCATATATAGAAGAACAGTGGACATTCCAACAGCATGCTGGATTGATTGGTGGCAACAGGCAACCAAGATTGTGATATGTGAACAGGGCACATGCATCAAAGTAAATGCAGATATTTATAAACCAATAGGACATATGTCCCAACAAATGTTATGAGAATAGACATACCCATTGAGGTGTGGAACTGCATTGTTAATGCACATACAGTAGGGTGTAAAAAGATACCTCCATTAACAACTTATATATACTTATAGTTTACACTACATTCCTATTGACTGCAGTTATATATCCCCTACATGTATTATTACACTAGGCAATGTCCATTAAATTGTGAAATGGGTTTTGCTAGTTCTTTATATACCTGACCTGTATCTGACATACAAGCTGTCCAGGATGCAGATGTTACTGCTACGTATTTATATATTTCATTTATATTTATATATCTACATATCTGGATGTGTTCAGGTGACATTATCAGGTATATTTTAACAGCCCCCTACATTTCTAGCAGCACACTGACATTTCTAGGGAACACAATAACAAGCTACTCATGTGCCAGATTAACCTGTACATGCCGGCCATGAACCGACAGTTGGGGACTGTATATATGCTTAACAGCTACTGGCACTCCCTTCATCCACTTTATATGGGCCTACCCATGTGTGGGTTGACTGCGCTTAATACAACAGTAGTATTTCTATAATGCAAAGGTACAACAACATATCGAAGAAAGTGACACGGACACACTCCAGGAATTATACCTTTATTAATTTATTTTATTTTATTTATTTATTTTACATTTGTTGACCGGGCTAGTCCAGCTGGATAATTTCCACTTTCAGTGGAGGCCCGGGGTGAAAAGCTCCACAATTAAAACAAGGTTAAACATTTAAGCAACAATGCATACATTTTAGTGTAGTAGAAAATACAGTGAAAAAAAACAGGTAAAAAACAAATAGCCTAAGCTATATATTCATATTTTTTTTTTTTTTTAGAACAGTACAGTAATTTAGTCATTTGAAATAGCAGGGAAAGATAGTGATTTTTACGTAGGGAGGTATGGCTGAAGAGCGAAGAAGTCATTTAGTCTGGATTCGGCAGGAGCAGAGCCAGAAGTTGTTAAGATGTAATAGAAGTTGTTTTTGAAAAGTTGAAAGGAGTCTAGTGAGGTAATGTGTGGGGAGGTTATTCCATATTTTCCTATGGAGTTTGAAAATAGACAGTTACCTGCTGAATTTGTAATTCTAGTTGTGGTGACTTGTATCTTTTCGCAGATCACAGCTGTTTCAAGTTTTTGTAGGGAGTAAGGAGGTTACTGAGAGCTGGTGTTTTGTTGGTTGATAAAGAATGTTATGTGTAATTAAGAGTTGTTGATAGATAAGCTTGTTAGGTAGTTCTAACCATTGTAATTGTTTTAAGTTATTACAGTGGTGAGTTCTGTACTGGGATGCTGTGGCAAAACGGGCTATATTATGATAGGATGTAGTTAGTTTTTCAGGTTACCTTTAGAGAGATTGGTGTAAATAGAGGAAGCATACAGTAGGGTGGAGATAAGATGTGATTGAGCTAAGGTGGTCCGTGCTTCTGGAGTAAGGAAGGGTTTTATTCTGTACAGTGAACCTATCTTTTTATTTACTGCTTTTATAGTGTTATTGATATGACAATCATAGTTAAGATTATTATCAATAGTAACACCAAGCAGTTTGGTAGTAGAGTCTGGGGAGATAAGAGAATTGTCAGCTGCAGTAATAGTAAAATTTAGTTGAGGAGATTTGTGGGTAGGTGAGAATAGCAATAGCTTTGTTTTCTTGGAGTTGAGAAGGAGACATCTTTTTGAGAACCATTGTTCAATGGTTGAAAAGGTAGATTGTGTGAGTGACTGGAGTTCAGATTGGGTGGGAGCTGTACAGATGATGGTAGAATCATCTGCATATTGTATGCAGGTAGTGTTATGGATAGATGATTGAAGATCATTAATAAAGATAGAGAATAAGAGTGGACCTAATATTGATCCTTGAGGTACTCCTAAGGAGATAGGTAGTAGAGCAGATAGAGAATTTTTCCAGAGTACTGCTTGTTGTCGGTTTTCAAGGTAGGATGAGAACCAGGTTAAGGAGGAAAAATCCAAGGCAAGTGAGTTTAGTATGTGTAGGAGAAGTTTATGGTTGACCATGTCAAGGCTTTTGACACGTCTAGCAAAAGAGAAGCAGTTAGTTTGTTATTATTACGGTTACAGTTTATTGTGTTAGTAAAGGAAAGTAGTGCAGTGGTCGTACTATGTGAGGGTCTAAATCCATGTTGAGTGTTTGCTAGTAGGTTATTTTGAAGGAGATGGTTAAGTAGTTGTTTGTGTATACATTTTCCATGATTTTAGCTAGTGGAGATAATAGTGCTATTGGGCGGTAGTTAGAGAGGTCAGTGGATTTGCCTCCTTTATGTAAGGGTATGATGTGTGATATCTTCCAGATTGCTGGAAAATCACTTTCTTTTATGGATCTGTTTATTAGGATCGAAACAGGATAGGCTATAGCTTTTGCTGCTACCTGAAGGAATTCAGCAGGAAGCTTATCTCCTGAGGGGGTAGTGGGTTTAAGTTTTTGTAAGAGAGATTGTATGTAGGAGGTGGGTATGGGTTGAAGTTGAAGGGAAGGAATGACTTTGTTGGTGTTACTTAAGATCAGTTGGGAAGCATCAGGGGATAAATGGCTTGCTAGTGTTTGTATGGAAGTAGTAAAGAAGCTATTGAAGTTATTGGCTATTAAAGAGGGATTATCAGGGTCTAGATTCTGTGGGTTAGGTGTTACTATTTTACCTGGGGTAAGTAGATGATTGATAGTAAACCAGAACCTTTTTGGTTCTTTTTTGTGGATTGCTGAAGTTCTACATAGTAGTTCTTTTTGTCTGAAATAATAGCATTTTTGGTTTTGTTTCTCAGCTCTCTAAAGGTTTGATAGTCTGTTGGGTTTCTAGAGGAGTGCCATTTCTTCCAAGATTTATTTTTAAGCCTGATCTTTGTTTAGTATTAGAGGTAAGCCAGGGTGCTGTTCTGGTCTTTATTCTAATGGTACGACTTGGGGCATGGTGGTTTAGGATTGTAAGGAATGCTGAGTTGAAATATTCTACGGCTTTGTTGAGAGAGAGGTGCTTTAGAGGGGTCCAATTGTATTGTGAGAGTTCTGTTTGAAATCTTTGGGGATTAAATTGTTTCTTTGAATATAGTGTTCTATGTGAGGTAGGTAAGTTTTGATGAGTTATAGCTCTAATGACATATGTGAGGGAGTGATCGCTAAGGTCATCAGGAAGGATGCCAGTTTTGTAGCTTTGTGAGGGGGAGTTTGTAAGAACCCAGTCTAAGGTGGTTTCTTTTTGCTTGTTTTATTTATTCTAGTGGCACTATCAATTAGTTGTTTGAAACCAAAAAGGTTTAAATGGGAAGTAGGGTTAGCATTGTTACAAGATTTCCAGTCAATGTTAAATTCTCCAAGGAGTAGTGTTTCTTGAGGGAGGTAATTTGAGAGTTGTTCAAGAAGTTGTTCTAATGTGGGGATATTATTTCCTGGAGGCAGATAAGCACAAATGATGTTTATTGATTTAGTAGTATTAATTTGAACTCTAGAGCAGATTATTTCGACATTATTGTTTTGGGTAAGAGCAAGGTCAAGAAGAGTAAGCTTCAGGTTAGATTTATATAGGATAGCTACTCCACCTCCTTTCTTGGAGGTGCGATCAAGTCTAACAATGTTATATCCAGGTGGGGTAATTTCAATATCTTTAATAGATGGTTTTAGTCAGGTTTCTGATAAGCATAGAATGTCAAAGTTGTGTACTTCTAGTAGGGCGTGTATTTGATTAACTTTATTACAGATACTGCGTATTTAGGTGGGCCAAGGATAGTATGTTTGTAGTTATAGTTGATGGAGGAAGGAGAGCTTTTATATGGTGACTGTGTGTTTCAGTAGTTGTAGGTTGAGGGCCTGGATTGGGGTGTATGTCACCGTCCTGAAGTAGATGGAGTAGTAGACCATAGTTTTTGGATATGTGTTTTAGAGATGTGTCAAATACTTTCTTTGATTTAGTTTTAAGTAGTTTACAATGAAATAGTCTATGGTATTTGGGAAGTAGATATATGGTTTGTGATGAGGTAGGTAAATAGGATGAAGGTAGGTATGTTGTAGGTGTACTAGTATGTTTTGAGGGAAGTGAGAGAGAAATAGTTAAGGAGTGTTCATAGGAGGTTAAGAAGTAGGTAGTAATGAGAAGGAATAATAGTAAGAAGGTGATAGGTAGTTTAAGTTGTGAGTGGAGGATAGTTGTAGACATGATAAGATAGTTGTATGTGAAGTAGGGTTTCCTGATATGTTGTAGAGGGGTGTGTGGTGGGAGTAGGGGTAGAGTGGAAGGGGCTGTAATGGTATAGGACTTTAGTGAGATAGTGGTGGGTTGGTTAAAGTGGTATGTAGGTGTGACTAAGTGAAGGAAGTTACACAATTTGTGAGACTGTGAATTGGATAGGATAGCAGTAGTAGGAGGTGTGGCTTGTAGAAATATAAATGTAGGACCCTGGGGTGGGTGGGATATGGGGTAGGGTGGGGCGCGGGGCACACAAAGTAGACCAGAGGAGAGTGGAAAAAGTATCAGGGAAGGAAGGGGGAATCAAGGCAAGAGAGAGTATCCTCGGGGGAGAGGATGAGACAGGGAGGTAAAGGAGGAAAAGGATTAGTATAAGGAGGGGAGAATAAAAGTGTAAGGCAGAAGTCAGTACTAATATCCCAAATAGGGATGAGAAAGGTATAACATCTAGTGGACAAAGTAGTAGTGCAGTAAGCAAACAAGGGAGCTACCAGGCATGGAGCTGTACTAGAAGGGGGAGAGAGGATAGCCTATGTGGCCATCCGAGGAGACTGTGAGGGGAAATGAAGGAGTAAGGAGGGGTAGCTGCTGGCTGCTTAGCTAGTGGCAGTCTGAAAGTTTAGCAGGAACATTTAGTTAAAACGTAATATAGCATGACTAGGTAGACATACTCTCTTTTTCTGGTGGTAGAGGGTGGTAGAAGAAGACAATGTCCTGACCGAGTCCAAGGGTATTCTGTGGGGAACACCCTAATAGTGAAATTAGAGGGATACAACCCAGGCAAAGACACAGGGTTGTGGAGGGGATAGCTGTTAGAGGAGGGAGAGAGGACAAAAAGATAATGTTAGAGTACAATATTAACATACAGGGTTACAATTCAGAGTCAAAATGCAATAAAAGACAGGTTATGCAACTGGTAAGCAAAGCAACGTTACACATAGTTGATATAACTCTTTAGGATGTACATATTAATGGTGAAAAGTACATTACGCACTTTTCTAGTGGCTCTCTCATTTATTTGTTATATCAGTGCATGCAGAGGACTTTTATTCAAGACGTATTATACCTTTATTAATGGGTTACAACACCTTTTCATGCTGTCACACTTATTTTATATAACAGTACATACAGAGAAGTTATTCAAGACTTATTAAACCTTTATTAATGGGTTACAACACCCTTTTTCAGGCTCTCTCACTTCTTTTATATAACAAAACATGCAGAATAATTACTAACCTGCCTGGTGGCACAGTCTTAGCAGCCTATCTGCATAGGCTTGCTGATTTGCAGCATGGACACCTGCAGCTGTGAAGTAAATGAAGGGATATTGAGACATACCTATCCATAATATAGACTACAATAGCAATTATTACATACTTAATTCCATGGCTACATACTAAGTAGTGGGGCATTTTCCATTTCACGGGCCTCCTGTATCTACTGGTTCAGTCATTGCTCATTGCGTCTCTTCAGGTCTGAGTAGTGGTGTCTGACTTGATCACCAGTCTGAGGGATGCCTGTAGCCCTGGTGAGATCATGTGCTAGATGGTTCCAAGCTTCCGCTTTGTACTCAGTGCTTTGAAACTGGCCCTCCAGGAGTCTTGCATTATGATGGTGGACGAGGAGCCAAACCATTACTTTTGAATCCTCGATGCCCCACTGTTGCGCTCGAAAAAGAGAGCCCTCTCCAACACCGGCCATGCTAACTGCAGATGGGAATTACAACCAGTTATGGCAATTATTCCCGCCTATGGAGCTTAAATATGCCTCATTTCCAGCACTTATTTGTGATTGACCGGTTTGAAAAATCTCAGCTAAAAGCAAACCTGCTTAACAATGGGTAAACTTCCATTGATATATATGAGTGTGTTGGAAGTGCATCCAAATGGAAGGCTGTCATGGCTTAGTGGTTTAATATTGTGATTATGGTGCACAGTATACTGGGTTCGAGTCTTGTCATTGCTTTTTATTTTACTACTTGGCAGACTGGCTAGGAGGTGTGGCTGTATTTAGCCAACTTTGCTCAGCTTTCCCCAAAGTTGCTCAACGTTGCTCTACATTGCTTGACTTTGCCCACCATTGCCCGACATTGCGCTAGTTAGCGCGGTGCGCAGCTCCACGTAAACATGTTTTGTTTGCGCTCATTGGCACGATGCGCAGCTCCACGCAAAGCCATTGTGCTAGTTAAAGCAGTGCTAAGCTATGAGCAATTATACTTAACTGTGCTTAATGCTAGTAAACTTTGCTTAGCAGTGCTTCACATTGCTTAAGATACGTTACTTATGCATTTATCACTATGCATGACCATTTCACCTTCTTATATATATATATATATATATATATATATATATATATATATATATATATATATATATATATTCCCGGATCGAGTCCCACCACTCCTCGTGTTAGCCTTAGAGTTGAGTCAGCACGCCCTCATGAATATGCATGACACGCTGACATCATACTGTTAGGCTGCAGCTTCCGAGTAAGACTTATTTAGTCTTACACGGAGGATTAGTGAATCCCGGCCAATGTTCTTCCTGTACACAAATGCAGCACAACCCATTTTGGTAAAATATTGCAGCATAACTGATCATTGTAAAATGTATTTATTATTAGTAGACTGCAACTATAAAATTTACCATTTCTTATCCTTCTACTGATAGTTAACAACTGAAACTTTCCAGTACCATTCCAAAGAATATTTTTTTGTTTCTGAATAAAGATTTAATAGAAATAAGTTATCAGTGTTGATAATGTATGTCCTGAAGTATAAAGAAATTCTGAGCCAGTTTATTGTATATTTGCTTCTCTCCCTCCCCCTCTTTTTCTTATTTTAGTTATAGGTTCATAGGTTCATACTAGGCTATCTGCCCGAGGGCATTTACAAGCCTAGCCCATAGTTTTGTGGCTTACGCCACCCCTTTAGTATGGGGAACTATACCCTTTATTTTGCTGTGCCTCTGTCGAGCAGTGACACTGAGGTAATCCCTGGGGTATATCCGCGATCTCCCATCCATTGGTCAAGATTTCTCTTGAACAAGGACAGCGAGGTGCTCTGCCTCACATATACCGGGATTTTATTCCACAGCATAGGGAGTCTTTGGGTGATGAATCTATCCCTCCAGCACATCCTATTAATAGCCGTGTCGAGGTTTAAGTCTCCCGCCCTTGTGGCTCTGACGGATCTAGATTTTTTGAGGTGAAGCATATTCATCAAATCTGGGTTTGACATGGCCTTGTATGTTAGGCAAAGGTCACCTCTGAGCAGCGGTGGCGACTGAATAGAGCTGGAGTTCTTTCAGTCGGGCAGCATAGGACAGATGTTTGAGACCCTTTATCCTTTTGGTGAGGAACTTTTGTGGCCTCTCCAGCTGCTGCAAGTGTCGGGTCAGATACATTCCGAATGGGGCATTGTACTCAATCATTGGTCTGATGAGTGATGAGTATAGGGAGACTATGACCTCCCTTGATCTAGATGAGAATCCCTTCATGATAAGGTGGGCAATGTAGAAGGTCTTCCTAACTACTTTAGCTACATGGGTGTCGAATGACAGACTACTATCAACCTGGGTCCCCAGGTCCCTGATAACTTCTTCTGTGCTCAGTGGATTGCCACCTATTTGGTAGCTAGGGGTAACCTTGTTTTTCCCGAAGGGTATGACTATGCATTTTTGGCATTTAACTTTAGGCCATGGCTCTGGCACCAGTTATCCGTTTCTGTGAGACCCTTCTGAAGGATATCTGTGTCAGATGTGTTTTCTACTATGGCGCCCAGTTTGCAGTCATCTGCAAACTTTGTCAGCCATAACCCTCCTGTGTTTGCTTGTACTTGGAAAAGTAGATGCCAAACAAGAGTGGGCCCAGGACTGAGCCCTGTGGTACACCACTTGTGACAGGCTTTGAGTCTGACATGGCGCCAGCAACTCTGACCCTGTGGGTTCTGTCACTCAGCCAGTTTGCAACCCATCTTGTGATGTATGGGTTAACATTTAAGCTGATGAGTTTTTCAATGATACCCGAGTGGGGTATTGTATCGAAGGCCTTCGCCAGATCGAGGTAGGCTGTATGGACTGCCTTTCCCTCATCAATGGCTTTGGTGACTGTTTCAAAAAGTCAACCAAGTTTAGAAGGCATGATCTGCCTTTGACAAAGCCAAACTGGGATGGATCCAAAGTCTGCAAATTCCCTATGTCTTTATTTATGAGGTCCATTATGATCCTCTCCATGGCTTTGCAGATAAGGCTTGTCAAGCTAATGGGCCGGTAATTTCCAGGGTCGGTGGAGGCACCACCTTTGTGAAGTGGGACCACAGTTGCAGTGCGCCACTCCCTGGGTACGTGTCCAGAGGTAAGACTATGATTAAACAGCTGTCCTAGCTGTGGGTTTAATTCCTCGTTGAGTTCGTGGAGCACACAGCCGGGGACACCATCAGGTCCCATGGATGCTGTGTTTTTTTGCTTTGGAGAGAGCAGTTCTCACTTGGGCGTTGGAGATGTTTGGGGGCTGCAATCGCTTGGTATAGATATCTCTCCTTTTGGTGGGGAGAAGTTTGCACTGAACCTGTCAGCCAGTATGTTGGCAATGTCTGTAGGATCAGTAATCTTCACATCATTTTGAACTAGTTCTGAGCATATCTGGGAGTTTCCTCCCAGGTTTCTAACATAGCTAAAGAAGGCCTTATGATTGTCTTTTGAGTCTTTAGCTATTTTTCTCTCAAAATTTGCTTTGGATGATTTTATGAGAGCTCTTAGTTTTTACTTATAGTGATCAAGGGTGTCTTACCTTTTAAGGATTTTGCTCTATCTTGTAGTAGCTTCCTCCTTTTGTTGTAGAGTTTGTTTATGGCTGGGGTCCACCAGACTGGACGCTTGCCTTTGGTACAAAGAGTCTTTGTTTTGCTTGGGATTGCCTTATCCATGCAGTCCTGCAGGTGCTGGTAGAAGGCATTTGTAAGTGATTCAGCGGCTTGAGTACTGTTTTCCGCCGGCTCAGGGGCCTTAAAGGAGACCACACTAATCTTTAGAAGTGTGAAGTCGGCTTTCGAGAAGTTCTTTACTGTGGTCTTTTTTATTTCAGGTGGGGGTGGGATGAGGACCTCCAGCGAGATTAGTTTGTGATCTGATCTCACCAGATTATGCATTACTTTTGATTTTCCTTTTCGTTGCTTTCTTTCTCATTTATGTTCCTTTTACCACAGGTCCAGAAGTTCCAAGAACAGCCAGAACATGTTCTTCCCGGGTCAGGGAACATTCACCCTCTGCTCATCCAGGGGCATCTTTACAGGGTCAGGATGTTGGCATTAGTCCTGTAGGCATCATGACATGGTGCAGCCTCTCAAGCCACACGGGTCATGAGCTCTGGGACAGGTTATGGTGGAACATGTAGAGGAGAATCAACTTCAGCCTCTGCAGGATCATCTACAGTGGGTGTAAGACTTGCTACTCCCCTTTGGTTCTCACTATTGAGTTAGCACAGTCCTCTAGCTCCTCCACATCTGGCAGTGGGAATGTTTGCCATCCTGAGGATTGGAGTTTTCCTGGGTACAATTCTTTTTTACCTTCCTCCTTCTCTAATCCTCTCTACTGCACAATCTATCCCATTCCCTTCCCAAAATACCGTCTTATATCAAAAATTTGGAAAAATAAGGGATCCATCCTACACCAGTAATATAGAAGCCCTCATCTCCTATCTTCTCCAACAAAACCTTTGTGATGTGTTCCTTCTGTGTGCTTCACTGTTATGTCTTCCACTTTTCGATTTTTCCTATCTTCCTTATTCTGTTCTTTCAAAAAAACACAAAGTACTTTCAAAAAACACTGAAAACCAGCTTGGAGATTCCAAAAGTGAAAATAAAAACTGTAAACCTGGTCAGTGACCACTCGAAGACTGCCAGGTAAAGGTTTCAACCACCAAAATTTATTGAAGCGCTTTTCGTCTGCTTCATAAGCAGACTTCTTCAGAATACAATAAATGCTGACCAACCTGCTGTGTTTAAAACTCTAAATTAGACATCAATTAAATGCATTGAACGTTAATTAAAAGCCTTAAAGGCAAAAAGTCTATTAAATGTATGCAGTGTTCATCACAGTCAATAAATTGATCCCTGCTTCATAAACTGAGTACTTAGTAAAATATGCAGTACTGTCAAACTATTGACACTAGTTTAAATACAGAAACTGCTTATATGTTTTAATAAAATATGTCTTAAAAAGGAGTTTGATAAAAATTGTGACAATGAGTTGGAATATGGTTAGTAACACCCACTAAAGCTCATAAGCACTGACACATCAAAATGAGACTTACAAACAGTAAAAATATATAGTAAAAATATAATAGAATTGTGTAAAAATATATGAAGTGTAAATAAATTAAGCAAGTCCTGTACATAGTAAGACAAATTATGACTTGTTTTTACATATTTAATTTAACAACAAATACTCACAATATGTAATTCCTTGTAAATGTACTTAAAATGCAAGAATATGTGACCAAATGTAAAACATTTTAGAAAAAGACTAATCCAAGAGAATCTCAAGACACAAATAAAGACATGGGTACCTCTAAAAGGTGTGTACTAGTTACAATACTACTACCTACATCTATCTTCTAAGGCTAAGAATGCTCAACAGACAAGATATGGAACATGCTTCATTGAGACCTGGGGGGTGGTAGGCTTCCAACCTAATCTGCCAGTGTAGTTCAAGTGCCAATAACCTAAGTGAGGCTGGACCGCCTCTATTGTCAACAATTAGTTGGTCAATAGCTATAAATTTGAACTGGTGAGTGGGGAATTCAACCACGTGCTTAGCCAGAGCATTGTTTTGTTTATGTTTTTTAATAGCGTATTGATGTTCATAAATACGCTCTCTGAACTTGCGTTCAGTCTTCCCCCACATAAAATGCCAAACAATTTTGGCATGAAGCTAAATAAACCAACATCTTAGAGTTACAATTATTCCTATGTTTTAATTTCTACTCTTGGTTGTTGACAGAAAATCTACTAGATTTAATAATATAGTTGCAAAATTTGCAAGCATGGCATTTGAACATTCCCGGGGATCTTGTGGTAGGAGGTTTCATCTCAAACCAGGACTTAAGGTTCTTATCTTTCCTGTAAGTCACCTTTGGAGTTGTGCCTAATTTAGCAAACACCCCTGGGTCCACTCTAAATAAATGCCAGTTCTTCCTGACAATGTCCCACAAAATGTCACTGTCAATAGCAAAAGTGGTAATGAACCTTGGTGGATCCTCCTCTGTGATCCTGTCATCAGTTCCTAAATTCAAGTTAATAACACAAGATGTCAACATGGTAGAGACGACTCTTTCCTTAAATGGAAGAAGTGGTACATAAACATTGGATCTCCTTTTACTAGAGACTTCTTTAATTAAGTCGCCAATTAATGAAAAGGGGTAACCCCGACTTAAAAACATCCCTTTAAGTGTTAAACATTCAGTATCAAAAATGTCATCTCTACTGATAATTCTTGCTGCCCGTACCAGCTGTCCTTTAACAACTGCACGTTTCTGTGTAAAAGGATGACAGCTGGTAAAATGCAGCAAGGTGTTGGAGTAAGTAGGCTTTCTATATACCTTCGATGTGTAACATGAAGCAGTAGAGTCCTTTTCTAAAGAAATATCCAGGTACGCTATCTGCTTAACATCAAAAGTAAAGGTAAATTTTAAGAATTCTGTCGTGACATTTAAATAGTTGACAAATTCTACAGCCTGTGCCTCATCACCAATGAAGAGAATAAAGATGTCATCCAAATAGCGTGTATAAAATGCTGAATGTTTACTGAACAGGGGGTGGTTAAACACAAATTGATGTTCCCATTGTGCCATGACCAAGTTCGCCACACTAGCCCCATAGTGCGAGCCCATACCAACTCCCACTGTCTGTAAGTAGTAATTGTCTCCGAACATAAAAAAGTTCCTAGGCAGTGTTAAGTCCAAAAGCTCACTAACTAATGAGATGTCGTAGCTACTAGCTTCTCTAGCTTTCAGTCTCTCACCTACCCAGTCAATTGCTGTATCCTGAGGGATGCAGGTGTATAAGTCTTTTACATCCACAGTGAGGAAGTTGTAACAGTCCTCATAATTAATCTCATTCATCATGGACAAAAAAGTCCATGAATCTTTGCAAATCTGTTTCTCCATGGTAATGTATTTACCAAGGACATGCTCAACCACTTTGGCACATGCATAGGATGGTGAACCCCGGCTATCAATCAAGGGCCGCATAGGTGGATTAGTTACGTTTTTATGAATTTTGGGTATGCCGAAAAAGTAAGGGATTCTGGGGTGTGAAGTTGTCATATAGTGATATAAATCAAGTTTAATCCTTGAATATAGGAACATTTCTTCAATCTGTTCCTTAATAATTCGATAGGCACCATTGACTTCATTTAATGAACTCAAAGCATATGCTGGGGTGTCAAGTAATGCTGACATATGCTCAAAATAGTCATTGTTATCAAAAATTACTACCCCCCCTCCTTTATCGGGTTTGCAAATGCGTAAATTGTTGGAACGCAGAATTTGTATATAATCGGTTTCAGAATTATTAATAGTATACTTTCCACATGTTTTAGAAGAAGTACTGTGTGACTTTGCTTTCATTTTAGTACATCTGATATCCAACTCACATACCTGCTCAAACAAAGATAGTAAAGGGTGGAGAAGGGGGTTGAACGTACTAGGTACATGCAATGAATTAGATGTATCAGTATATGCCCCCCCACCCATCATAAGTCTAAAGTTGAGCTTCCTGGTAAAGGTTTTGACATCAATAATGGCCTTGACAAAATCAAATTTATGGTGTGGGACGTACGTAAGGCCTTTGGCCATAAGGTCCGCCATTTCAGGGGTGATAATGATATTTGAAAAGTTGTAAACGTTAAAATCACCTAAAGTATTTGTACTAATAATCGGACCATGTTGCCCTTGGTACTCATTCACATCATTAAATGATGAATCAGACAAAGTTGTTTCATCACTAGGCACTTCTTCTTGGATACTGGGAAACAAATGATTAAATGCCAAGGCTGCTAACGATTGGTCCTCCTCTGACTCATTTGGTTTGACCATTGACGTTGTGTCTTGGGTCTCGCCCCTAAAAAATTCTCCTGTGGGTTAACATTATTGTTACTATTAATGTTATTTCTATTCTGTAATCTCTCACTCCTATGTAGCTCAACCAAGGGAAAACATTCATTAGTCACAGTAGAGTCTTCCTGGATGGTGTTGACAAAATTGTCATTTACTAAAGCACTTTCACCAACATTAGGGTGAGCATTAAGGTTTAAATTAGTGTTGTAGGAACGAGTGTTAGCCCTACGAACCTGCCCTGAAGGAGGATTCGGGTAAGCTACCCCATCTCTATAAGCTTTTGAATCCCTTTCTAGTTTTTTAACTTTCACTGATTTTAATTTAGCTAAATAACTGTCAATGCTACTAAATAATCTAGTATAGTCAAACCTATATCGGTCAAAGGTCACATCAGCTTTAATAACATTGTCCAAAACATTAGCTTCCATGTTAAGCTCTTCAATCTGTAGTGTATAGTGTTTAATCATAACATTAAGTAACTCAAAACCATGCCTGTCATACATGGAAATCAATTCCTGATGGAAAACAGAATTACCAACCAACCCTGTCGGGTATTGAAAGTGCCTTAAACCCTTTGGCACTATTTTCCAGACTAAACACTCATTGAAATAGGCTATTTCCAGTTGTAGTTTTTTAATTTTAAGCATAATATTATCCAAAGTTTTTAACTTACTGGAAATGACAGGTTCAGATTCACTACATTGACGGGGTACTGTTACTTGTTCTGGTTTAAATGATGGATTAGCACAAACCCAAATGGCTAAATCCGGACAGTTCATAAAGTTATTACTCACAGAAGATGGTGTGTTGTTGGACCTTACAGCTGTAAGATCTAAAACGGGACCCACAGGCTGACTGTTCACTTCAGAAACAGGGAAGAAGTTATGGCCGTCTTGCTGGTTGTTATTGACCGGATTAACCACAAAAGGTCGGCTGCTTACTTCAGAAACAGGATTCGAATTGTGGCCATCTTGCTGGTTAATATTGACCGGATTATCTACAAAAGGTCGGCTGCTATCGGATGTTAATGCCCTTGAAGTATGGCACAGTGCACTCTTAGTCTTAGCGTCAAACGCTGGTAAATTGGAAGGTGTATCGTTCACTAATAGGGAAGGACGCTGTTGATTGTGAGTAAAATCCAAAAAGGTGTTCTGCTGATTCGAAGTTTGACCTGAAACCGGAGTTCTCCTCTGTTCCTCGGTAAGCGTGACAGCCGAACCTGCTGGTTGCAGGTTAACGTTTAGTTCAGAAGCCGGAATTCTCCTCTGCCTTCCTGCGTCGTCTGTGCTCCCCGCATTTACGAAACCTGTAGTGGCAACACCTTTATCGGAAGAAATGCACTCCCGGTTTACCGGGTTAGTTCCACCATCCGTGTTTGGTAATACTGTAACATTCCTCGATGGAGCATGTGTGTAAGCACCAACTGTCACGGCATTGCTGTTAGGTGTAGTACTACTAGCCGGTAACTCTAAACAACCATGTAGTGATGTGCAGTTAGTTACAGGAACAGATTTTGGGTTTAAATTAAACATAGCGCCTTGCGCTTTTTCCAACAAGCCGATTCTACTTAAAATAGAGTCGATTTTACTGAACAACATGTCCAAAGATTTTAAATTCAGATTTAAAGAGTCATGAGATTTTAGAGGTTGGATGTCAGCAGACATATAAGATGGAGTTGGGTTACCTGGCGAACTCGATCTAAGAAGCTCCGGTATGCCATTAGGAAACTCACTTGCTGGTTCAGTAACAGAATCAGACGACATACTAGTAAAAAACAGCAAACTCCACAAAGTACTTTCAAAAAACACAGAAAACCAGCTTGGAGATTCCAAAAGTGAAAATAAAAACTGTAAACCTGGTCAGTGACCACTCGAAGACTGCCAGGTAAAGGTTTCAACCACCAAAATTTATTGAAGCGCTTTTCGTCTGCTTCATAAGCAGACTTCTTCAGAATACAATAAATGCTGACCAACCTGCTGTGTTTAAAACTCTAAATTAGACATCAATTAAATGCACTGAACGTTAATTAAAAGCCTTAAAGGCAAAAAGTCTATTAAATGTATGCAGTGTTCATCACAGTCAATAAATTAATCCCTGCTTCATAAACTGAGTACTTAGTAAAATATGCAGTGCTGTCAAACTATTGACACTAGTTTAAATACAGAAACTGCTTATATGTTTTAATAAAATATGTCTTAAAAAGGAGTTTGATAAAAATTGTGACAATGAGTTGGAATATGGTTAGTAACACCCACTAAAGCTCATAAGCACTGACACATCAAAATGAGACTTACAAACAGTAAAAATATATAGTAAAAATATAATAGAATTGTGTAAAAATATATGAAGTGTAAATAAATTAAGCAAGTCCTGTACATAGTAAGACAAATTATGACTTGTTTTTACATATTTTATGGTCCAGAAGTTCCAAGAACAGCCAGAACATGTTCTTCCCGGGTCAGGGAACATTCACCCTCTGCTCATCCAGGGGCATCTTTACAGGGTCAGGATGTTGGCATTAGTCCTGTAGGCATCATGACATGGTGCAGCCTTTCAAGCCACACGGGTCATGAGCTCTGGGACAGGTTATGGTGGAACATGTAGAGGAGAATCAACTTCAGCCTCTGCAGGATCATCTACAGTGGGTGTAAGACTTGCTACTCCCCTTTGGTTCTCACTATTGAGTTAGCACAGTCCTCTAGCTCCTCCACATCTGGCAGTGGGAATGTTTGCCATCCTGAGGATTGGAGTTTTCCTGGGTACAATTCTTTTTTACCTTCCTCCTTCTCTAATCCTCTCTACTGCACAATCTATCCCATTCCCTTCCCAAAATACCATCTTATATCAAAAATTTGGAAAAATAAGGGATCCATCCTACACCAGTAATATAGAAGCCCTCATCTCCTATCTTCTCCAACAAAACCTTTGTGATGTGTTCCTTCTGTGTGCTTCACTGTTATGTCTTCCACTTTTCGATTTTTCCTATCTTCCTTATTCTGTTCTTTCAAAAAAACAATCAGCATGTCTGCATAAAGAGACTCCTATAGAAAATACATAAAATAACTTTATATTTTTTAAAATTAAGATAATAGTTGTGCTTCTCACTTCCTGCCTTAAATATCTCTCAGTACTTCTAATTTGCTTGCATATAGAGCCAATCTGGTGGCATAGGGGGATAAAGCCCTAATTACTGCCCAGCCAACTGGGCTTAGATTAGCAGCTCAGCTGACTGATAGACCAGGAAGAATGGGTGCAGGGGGATGCTTGCTGGTGATGCCTCCTAAAGGGGAGGCATAGTCCAAAGAGGGGAATCATTCTTGGATGCAACCACTGATTGTTGGGAGAATGCAAAGGGTAAAGAAGTTGTGGCATACAAAATATAAACTCTCCACCAGAGCATCATCATCATCATCATCATCATCTTCTTTCAGCTGTTCCCATTAGGGGTCGCCACAGCAGATCACCTGTTTCCATTTCTTCCTGTCCTCTGCATCTTGCTCTGTCACACCAACCACCTGCATGTCCTCTCTCACCACATCCATAAACCTTATCTTAGGCCTTCCTCTTTTCCTGTTACCTGGTAGCTTCATCCTTAGCATCTTTTTCCCAATATACTCAGCATCCCTCCTCAGCACATGTCTAAACCAACATGATCTTGCCTCTCTGGTTTTGTCTCCGAATCTTCCAACCTGGGCTGACCCTCTAATATGCTTATTCCTATTCCTGTCCACCCTCATCACACCCAGTGCAAATCTTAACATCTTTAACTCTGCCCCATCCAGCTCAAGCTCCTGCTTTTTGTCAATTCCACTGTCACCAACCAATATAACATAGCTGGTCTCACTACCCTCTTGTAGACCTTCCCTTTCACTCTTACAGGTACTCGTCTGTCACAAATCACTCCAGACACTCTTCTCCACCCAGTCCATCCTGCCTGCACTTGCTTCTTCACCTCTCTTCCACACTCACCATTACGCTGTACAATTGATCCCAAGTATTTAAACTCATCCACCTACACCACCTCTACTCCTTGTATCATCACCATTCCTCTATCCTCCCTCTCATTCACACACATATATTCTGCCTTAGTCCTGCTGACCTTCATTCCTCTTCTCTCTAGAGCATATCTCCATCTCTCCAGGGTCTCCTCCACCTGTTCTCTGCTCTCACTACAGATCACAATGTCATCTGCAAACATCATAGTCCACGGGGACTCCTGTCTGATCTCATCTGTCAACCTGTCTATCAGCATTGCAAATAAGAAAGGGCTCAGAGCTGATCCTTGATGTAACCCCACCTCAACCTTAAATGCACCCATCACTCCCATGGCAGACCTCACTGCTGTCAAACTACCCTTGTACATATCCTGCACCACTCTTACATACTTCTCTGACACTCCTGACTTCCTCATACAATACCACAACTCCTCTCTAGGCACCCTTTCATATGCTTTCTCTAAGTCTACAAAAACACAATGCAACTCCTTTTGACATTCTCTGTACTTTCTCAATCAACACTCTCAGGGCAGACATTGTATCTGTAGTGCTCTTTCCCGGCATGAAACCATACTGCTGATCACTAATCGTCACATCCCTTCTTAACCTAGCTTCCACTACTATTTCTCATAACTTCATGCTGTGACTGATCGATTGAATCCCTCTGTAGTTATTACAGCTCTGCACATCACCCTTATTCTTAAAAAGCTGTAACAAAACATTTTTTCTCCATTCCTCAGGCATCCTCTCACTTTCCAAGATTTCATTAAACAATCTGGTTAAAAACTCCACTGCCACTTCACCTAAACACCTCCATGCTTCCACAGGTATGTCATCTGGACCAACAGCCTTTCCAATCTTCATCCTCTTCATAGCTATCAGAGGCACAAATGGCAGAGTCCCTTGATGCCATTAAGATCCACAAATATCCCCAGCAACACTGGAGCAAATCTGGGGTTAGGGGTTAGGAGAGTGCATGTAGATCTGTGGACTTGGGGCACTGGCTGGTATCAGTGATGTTCAAAGGGACCAAAAAAAAAATAAAAAATAAAAAAAAACATGTGTGCTAGCATATAGCTGCATTCATCCATAATACCCAACTACTTTCAAAATCAAATGATCCGTTTGTGTTTTTGCACAGTGCTTCATACCTACTTTGAGCATAATATCATCATTGTTAATTACTTCACAAAAGTGGATATTTCCTTGCAGAAGATAACATATTGTTGTAGTCATCACAAATAACCTGCAATTAGTTTATTTGCATACAGGAGTAGCCATGCTCTTTGCAGATAACTGTTACAAATGTAAAACTTAAGACTATTAATACCCCCCATGGACTGCCCCTTTTAGCAGTTATGTTAAGATGCATTTCTTATAGAGTCTGCATACTTCAGTTCGTTGTTTTGGTCTGACTGTTTTCCTTCCAATTTCCTTTAGTTGTCAAAGTGTTCTACATTTCACCGAATCTTACTACATTTGCATGTAAACATCAGACAAGCTGTGTTTACTTTTTTGTGGGTTGCAGAGAATTTATGAATCTTTTTAACATACAAAATATACTTTCTCAAAGTAAATATTTTAAAATTGTTTCTTCTGTTTTCGCAGAGCTTGCCATAAAATATTTTAATGTGCTCTTAGACTCTTGCCATGAGAGTGTTACCATTTTAGGGACAATATATTGGTTCTTTATACTGAGTATAAATGGTGGGACATTCTTACTTTTAATGGGAAATTGTATAAGAAACATGGATAAAATCTTATCTAGCATTGATCCCTCAGTATTTGAAGTAGATCTTAATGTTTCAATAATAGGAAAAGAACTACTCATTTACTAACAAAAATAGATAAAAGTGTGTTAGAGAATGGATTGCAAACCAGTGCTGAATTCAATCCAAGATAATGAGCAGTCTGTATAGCTGAACCTGCACAATGTGATTTTTTTTTTTTTTTTAGTTTGGCAAAACAAGAAGGAATGCTGCAGCTTTCCTAACATTTCATTATTTCACATTCTTTCTGTTGTAAACATTCATTATTGCTGTTTCTGAAACAAGTTTCATGTGCATTTTCAGATGGCCTTTTGTGCAAGGTTAGAGACCCATTTAGTGCCTGCAAACAAAACAGTTGCCTGGATTCATGAACACTTCTTTGTTGTGCTACACTTGCATATGATATACACTAAGGAGCAGTGAGTTTACAATTCAGGAAACAGCAGTATTTTTCCTGGTCAGCGGCAACATAAGGGTTAGCTGCATAATAGGGTCTACTTTAATTAAACAAAAGTGGAAATAGTCGACACATAAACAGTGAAATGTGGAAATGTCAAACGCACAAAATAGCAAAATCAGAAATGTCGAATTGTCATAGTTGGCACATCTGCAGTATAGCTCCATAAGGTAAGTGTGCGATAGTTACGGACCATAGGGTTAGGATGTGGGTTAAGGTAAGTGCATAGATAGGTACTGTATGTAAAGTTTAGTGTAGGGTTTTGTTAAGTGTATGCGTGTGGAATATTTACTTTGTGTGTGTATAGTTTTGTAGGGTAAGTGTGCAGTAGTTACAGACCTTAGGGTTAGGGAGGAGTTAAGGGTAGTGCATAGATAGTTGTGTATGTGGGGTTTAGTGTAGGGTTACAAGTGGGGTTTTGGTGCTTTTATTTAGGGTTAGTAGTAGGGTTTTGGTTAGTGCATGTATGTGTTTTTTGTTGTTGTGTTTGCGTAGGTAGTATGTTACGGGCAGTGGGGTTGGCCGACTATTGCGGTTTCGATGTTTACATTTCACGGTTTTGCGTGTTCGACATTGTCACGTTTCACTGTTTATGTGTCAACGGATTCGTATTCGACAGATTCCACTTTCGTTTAATTAAAGTAGACCCGCAGAATATGCTCATAATCATATAATGATCTGTGCTGTATGCTAATGATGGAAAAAATTATGAAGGAGTGATTCAGAAACATAAAACAAGCCCAGATATGTCATACTCACTTTAGTACAGAATTCCAACACATGCTGGAAAACAGCAACAAGAAAACTTTATGAAAAATGTTAGGGGTTGCCACAGCCACTATAACCCTACATCTGCAACAGGCTGTCATTCCAGATGCTGCTACTGCTGCTGTCATACCTCGGCATAGAAAATGTAGGGTGTTCAGACTACATTTGGCCTACCAGTGACAACACAAAATTAAAATACTACAGTGCTACAGGGTGGACAGGGATACTATACATGTAATAGTGAACATCTGACATCCTTAACTTAGGCTTCATGGGAATCATGGAGAATCCATTCCCATGGAAACTAGGGTATATGTAGCTTTACGTATACTAGTTACATGGGCTTTTTATTGACTTACAGGGGACACAGTGGGGGATTCACTAGCCTCTCCCTCAAGAACGCTCCATCATTTTCTCAAACAATGCTGTGACATGTGGGGGAGAAAATCTGTTTTCCACATACCCCAGAGGAGAGACCTTCTGCCATTCAAAATGTCTATGCCAAAGCACATCTCCCTGAGGTACTAGGGGCCATAGACTGCACCCACATTGAAATAAGAGCCCCACCTGGTGAAATGGGAAGGAGCTATATTAACAGAAAATGCTATCAACTATCAGGTGGTCTGTAATGCACAAGGTATCATCTGTTAATATGGATACAGATCTCCCTGGCAGTTTATCTGACTCCCACATATGGCACACCTATAACCTTTACCTAAAGTTTTCAAGGGACAACTTCCAGCAGTGTCATCTTGTCATGGATGCAATATATGCAATAGAACCTTGGCTCATGATGCCTATGAGAAACCCCTATAACCCCACTGAGCAAGGTTACAACACTGGATACATACAGACTAGAAATATTATAATGTATGTATTTAGGCTGGTCAAATCATGCTTTCATTGTCTGGATACATCTGGAGGTGCCCTGCCACCTCTTTCAAAATTCTATTTGTGCCATCTTCCATAAATTCAAGCTTAGAAAGCAGTTGCAGCAGGGTGCACAAAGACGGGGACCACAGTTCCCAGAATACAGACAAGGCCAGCCAACAGAAATGAGTAGTCAGATGATGAGCCGGCAGCTGGGGATGATCTTGGAAAACAGAGGCATGCACAATATGTCATGGCACTGCCTAAGAGGCAATAAATTGCATACATACTCACCACTTAACTAAAACAAGATCTACGCAGATACAAACAGCAACACATACAAACAAACCAGGCTTTTTCTGTGCATATAATGGCTGACTGTAATGTACAGACAGTATAATAAATGAATAGAAGTGAGCATTAAGTAAAAATCAGTGATCATCTATATATGAATGTCATAACAATGTGTGACATATGCAAATACACACAAAACCAACAACAATATAGTCCAATGGAACGCAAATATTGACTTTCATATGGATTTTGTCGCCACCTTGTGCCTCAAGAATAAGTGAACCATGTCAAACAACACCACAAAGTCAGCATTATCTGCACAGGTACATGATCAAGATATCTACATGAACCTTTGACTACGACAGGAAAGATGAAATGAATTAAGACACCCAGAGAGTACAAAGATAAAGCATATTTATCAAAAATCTGCTTTGTTTGCTCACTATATGCATGAGACATAAACAACCCTAGTCAGATACTCCAGCAGGGGTCAGTGAAATATCAGCATTATCTACAAAAGGGACTGAGCATGTTGCATTACACCAGTAATAATACCTTATTTATACTTTTTCTATTACTACTACAACTTATAACACTTCTGAAGTTAAGCATATTAAGCAAAATTGAAAATTATGACATATCCTAACAAAATCATGAACATTGAATAAACAAGAATTAGCTGACCGCACAGTGCATTAGATGTAGGAGACTCTAAAATCACAGATTGTGCAAAGTGCTGGTCATAGCCATCATGAATTGCACATTGTGAGGGGATGTTACAGGAGAGCAAGCATGACACAAAAGAAGTGTGTGTGAGTATGCACAATCAGAGTCAGTATTTCCAGAAGAAGAGAGCTACATTCTGAACAATGTTGCGTGTGTGCATAAGGTGTCATGGTCAATGTGAGGTGTACTGTGTGTGGGTCTACAGGGAGACAGCCATAGCATTTGTGTTACCATTACACCCTGGCATCCTGGACAGGTGTGAGCCATACATGGTAGAGGATCAAGTTGATCATGGACACCCTCACCCACTTGAACTGCCTTTGCCAGGAGTTGCACTTCTAAGTCCATTACTCTGACTATATCTCAGAGTGGTACCTGAACATGACAGATGTTTGCTGGATGAACTGTTACCATGGCTTAGTCCATAACCATGACCACTTTACTGATCCCAACTGGGTGTGGCACATCCACCATCAATGGAACAGTGGAAGTAGCACCACTGCAAGAGTGGGTTCTTGTACATCCATGGACAAATCAGCTCAAAGTGGATGATGCACCAGCAGTTTTACCACTGAGATGCTGCCCATATCCCAGCAGACAATCTATACCAAACACTACATGGTCTGGTGTATCATTCATACTGTCCAAGAAGTCACACACATGGTTCATTCAGTCTTGTTTGTGAGAATCATGTCATGCAGTAGTCTGACCATCTCTTTCAAGGTCCTGGTGGAACTTGCCTGTGCATCCATGATGATCGCACTCATACATTGGGTGGCAGCTCCTGATACACCAGCATCAGTGGGTGAGCAGTAAGCATACCTTCTCTGAGCACCACTATCAACATTCATGTGTGGTAGCTCAGTCTTTTGAAGTCTATTGCAAGATTCCACCAGCTCTACAACTAAGTTAACCACAATACCATGGTCAACTTGTCCCCAACAACCTGTTCACTCACAGATGGGTCTGTGGAATGGATATGTAGGCATAGTGACTTTTCCATAATGTCTGGGGAGGATATGGGCATCACACTCACTGTATCACATATACCGTCTGCAACCTCAGACTCTGCCTGTTCTTCACTGCCATCACTTAGCAGCAATAATGTGTTGAAGCCTAAATAACATACTCAATATGTCCACTGGGATTAATCCACACCATATAAGCCGGACGTAAGGATATGGAATTTCCATTATGCTATGGAACACTGCTTGTTTTCCTAAATGCAGAGGCAGGTTCACACTGCTGGTATCAGCCTCACCTGTGAATATACCATGATAACAGAAAAATAAAATAAATGCAAGCATTAATAAAATATAACACCTATGCCTAAATAAATCAACCAGGCATGAAAAAGCAAATAATCATAGATAGTACTACATATGACACATACCAAAAAGCTATGCCTATACCACATGCAGGTGGTCATTGTACTTCAATGCTTGATGCTTACCGACACATACTTCAGTTGCTAGAGATATTATAAGCATGCATCTTAACACAACTTAATGTAAATCATTAAGTAACTAATGTATACATTTGAATGGCATACTTGAAGCATCACTAGTGGAAATATTCTGGTTCTCTACCACCTTTGCCCCACTATCCAGCATAGCACTGTGGGGCTCTTCTGAGCTGTCTGTGTCATGTACAGTCAGCAGGAACTCCTCTGTCTCAATGATTGGTGGTTCAGTAGAGGGCACACCCCAGTAGCCGTTCCTAAGCCATAACCCTTCTCTGTCAATAGCCTTTGGTACTCATATTGTGGGCCTATGATGGACCATTACGCAGTCACAGCCCTAGCCACCCACATCATTGAGGCCATCAACCACCTGCAACCACAAATGTTCACAAAAGGGCTTATCTGTTGAATGTGGATCTAGGAGCTGTGTTCCATGGAGACTGAGGCGTCATATTATAAGCATCTAAAGTAGGGAGGTTTCTATGAGAATGAACCTTTTATGTGAATTAATTTTTGAGACACAACTCTGTTGTGACAGGAAAAAGAAAAACATTTACATTAGGGCAAGGGTGTACAGGGTATTATACTTATAGAGAGCAAATATATGTCTTTATGACGGCATTACATATGGTTATAAAATACTGTCTTGAAAATATCAATGTAAGGGTTTTAATATCTCCATATTCAACACCTAAAAATGTGTAAAACATATAACTCCAGAAGTGCATAAAAGTTCTATTTCTTATATATAGAAGAATATATACAACTACTGGGGGCAGATAGAACAGCATAAGCAGAGAACAATTTCTTAATGTAACATAACTCATTAAAATTCAGACATATCTGAACATCACAGGATTTTGACTGACCCCATATGAAATCTAAGTAAAGGTTAAATGTAATAACAAAAATTTTATTTGTTCATTAATAAACATGACTTTGTCAGATTAGACAGTAGTCATTGCAAGTAAAAGTTATCAACTTATAACTATGCAGTACTTGTAAAGAAAATTCTGTACCTTGAAAGATTTCATTTAGTTATCCTAAGTATCAAAAACTGGTTTGTTGATAACAAAAGTTTGTTTGGCAGTACTTGGAAACAAATGCAGTTTTTATTATCATTTCTGAATCACTCAGCCTTTTGACATGCTTGGCAAATAAACATGGCATTAGTTCCTAAATGATGATGTGCACATGCCTGAGCAGAGTGTGTATTAAGATTTTGGCTAGATGATGCCTTGCAAGTGTGACTCAATGATTTCTCATCATTCAGATACTTGTTTAGTACCCCTTCTAATGAGAAGTACACTTAAAAAGGGTGTCCCAGAGAACGAAGGCTTACTGAGAATGTTATTTTCTTTGAGTTAAGACAGAACCTTGATATATACTCTGGTTAACATTGTTACAAGAAGATTAAGTGCCTGTGATGATAAAGGGGCTTTAAGTTATAGCATATATACAGCTGAGAAATGTTCATAGTTATGGATAAGAAAATCATTGTACAAAAATTATACAATGAAGTAATGCACAACAACTGAATTCAGAAACTCTTGCCTTTCAAATAGTTGCTTGTAACCTCCCATGCTTTATCATCCTCACTTCTGCAATGATCACAGTCCTACAATTGTACTGTGATAGGACAAATGACAACAGTGTGATAACATGGCTATAAATTTCAGGAGTACAACGTAAGCATTCAGGTGGCAAAACATGTTCATTTTGTCAGTGTTTCACTGTAATGTTATAGGTTCAGTGTTTAAATCTTGTGAAGGTGCATCTATGTAAAAGCAGGGATGCTTACTGTAAGCATTTTTCATTTATAAAGACAAAATGTTGAGAAATCATTGCACTGATCTATTAATATATTTTTTCTTTTTTTTTATGTTTTTACTTTTGACTTCAGCCTTTGGATGATGGTTTGCATTTTGTATTGATGCCCATCAATGGTACCCTTCACTGAAAGATGGTTCACTTCCTATAGTAAAAGCTCATAGTTAAATTTCACCTATGCATATCATAGGTCATAAGATCATAGGACATTACTAGGTTATTGGCCGTAAAGGCAAAAAGCTCAACAAGCTTAGTCATGTTATACCCTTGTTCGCTTATGGACCAAAACATATAGCCTATGTTTATGCACAAATCTAAGATCAGTACTGGCTGTTTCTGTCTAAAATGGACATAGGTGAAACCCCTGGTGTAAATGCATGTTTTCCCATCCATTTGTCCAGGTTATGCTTAAACAGGGTAATTGAGGAGCTGTGTCTTACATGAACAGGGAGTTTGTTCCAGAGGAATGGCAACCTCTGGGAGACATATCTGTTTCTCCAGCATGTCGTGCTAATATCGCAGGCTAGGTTACAATCCCTAGAGTGAGTGAATCTTGTCCCACTGGATTTGTGAATGTGCAGCAGCTTCATCAGGGTCTACGACTGCTCTGTATGCCAGGCACAAGTCACCTCAAAGCAGTCTGTATGATACTGAGTAAAGTGAGGGCCTTCGGTCTGTCCATGTAGGCCCTAAATTTTCTTGGTGATAAACATCTGAGGTCTCTCCATCTGCTGCAGATGTCTGGTGAGGGACATACAGAAGGGAGCATTGTACTCTATTATTGGTCTGATGAGAGCTGAGTAGGGGGAGTTATAACTTCCTTAGTTTTGGATGCTATATGCTTGCTTATGAAGTGTACAATGCAGAAGGCCCTTCTTACTACTGTTGACACCTGATTATCAAAATTAAGGATGCCACCAACTTACATTCCTAAATCTCTCACTACTGGGTTTGAATTAGGAGGATATTATTAATGTTGTAATTAGCAGGGGTGTCTCCTTAGATGAAGGGGATGATAATGCTTTTTTTTTTTTTTTTTTTTTTTTTTTTGTGCATTTAAAGTTTGTGGCTTTGGCATTTGTCTGTGTAAGCCCATTTTGTAGTATGTTGACATTTTTGGAGGATTCAATGATTGCATCCAGTTTGCAGACATTAGCAAACTTGGTAAGCCATAGGCCATCTATTTTCACCTGGACATCTGAAAAATAGATGCCAAACAGTAGGTGGCCTGGCACAGATACCTGTGGAACACCACTGGTAACAGGTCTGCTAGTGGAGTTGTCATCCCAAGTTTTGACTGTATGTGTACTATTTGTGAGCCAGTTGGCAACTCATTTAGTGATGTAAGGGTAATCTGCAGCTGGTTGAGTTTCTCAATGATGCTTGAGTGAAAGATTATGTCAAAGGACTTGGCTAGGTTGAGATAGGCAGTGTGGACTGTTTTGCCTTCATCCACGCCTTAGTGATATTCTTGAAGACGTCCACCAGGTTCAGCACACAAGAACTGCCCTTAATAAAGCCAAATTGGATCATTTAAAGAGTTTGAAGGTCACCTATATCCTTGTTGATAAGACCCATGATGATTCTCTCCATAGCCTTGCAGATAAGGCGGGTTAGGCTAATGGGTCATTTGAGGGACCCCCTTTGTTCAAGGGGATCATGGTTGCTGTTTTCCACTCAGCTAGCACAAAGCAAGTGCTTAGACTGAGATTGAAAAGCACACTCAGCAGTTCTGCTAATTCCTGCTTTAGACCATTTAATAAGCAGCCTGGGATGTTGTCCAGTACCATAGAGGTTGTGTTTTTGGCCTTGGAGAGTGCATCTATGACCTGCTCCCTGGAGATACAAGACTGAGGACTGATGACAGGTATGTTATGGGGTATGATTGATGAGGAGAGGGAGGTGAAGTTTTCACCAAACCTGTCTGCTAGCAGGTTGGTGATGTCCTCAGGCTCAGTATAAGTAGTACCATCCACAGCTAGTTTGGTGCAAAGCTGGGCCTTCCTTTTTAGATTTCAGACATAGCTAAATAATACTTTGTAATTTCCCTTAGCCTGGGATTCTAATTTAGTTTCATAATTAACTTTAGAGGACTTTACAAGATGTCTAATCTGCTTGTTTATGCTTTGGAGGGAGTTCTTCCTTTGCTGGGACTGTTCCCTCTTGTTTTTTTGACAGCAGTTTCTTTCTCTTATTGTATAAATTTATGCTGGATGTCCACCAGGGTGGCTTATTTTTTTGTGAGGATCTTGATTTTATCCGTTCTGGTATGGCTGAGTCTACACATTTATATAGGTATTTATACAGGATATTTGTGTACACCTCAGTATAGGGGTCATTGCTGTCAGTTTTGGCAGGGGGTCAGAAGCTATCAATGCCATTTTTAACCTTTTTGCTCCTGAGGGTGGATCAGGTGCAATTTTTACTTCGAACGAAACTGATTTATGATCAGACTTTACCAGGGAAGGCCCCACACATAGGGTGGTGCAGCGATCCCCCATGTTAGTGAGCACCTTATCAGGGATGTTACAGCCCTTTGTGGGGGTGCTGACTATCTGCTCCAGAGCATTTGTGTTAAAGTCCAGGTGAGTTCAGGTGAGTGCAGTTTCTGATTTAGACTCCCAGCATTAAGCAGCATAACCTTGAGTTTTTTTCTGGAGAATACTTTTACATCAGGAATTTTGTCTTATGATGTTGCCTAAAAAAGGCACTATGGGAGGCAAGTACCTTTGCCAGCAACCTAAAGCCAAGAGGCGACAGGTGAAGACCATCTCTGGCAAAGCAGTATGATCTGTCGACTATATCATTTCAGGCTGTCAAACACTGGATCCCCCTGGATTGACACCAGAAGCTAAGCTGATTGTAGAAATCAATAATTTTTTTGTTTGTATTGTGACATTATCCTGGGTGAACACTTAATCTGAAATCTTCATCATGTCTCTCTTCATATAGTGCAGTGAGGTACATCTCAAGTCATTCACTACAACAAGGACTACAATAGAGTCATTATAGTACTTCTTGTTGAGGTACTTAAGTATGTGTATGACTTGGCAGATCCTGGCACCAGACAGGCAGCTGACCATAACCTTACCCTTGTCCAGCCTAGTGAGTGGGACATCTGTGTGTCTCATTATGGAGTTGCCTATGACCAAGACATTTGGATTAGTTATGTTTTGCCTTAGGGGCTTATTGGGTGAGAAACTGATGGATGTGTTATTATGTGTAGTTGGTGATGATGGGACTGTATTGTGTGCAGAAGGTTTGCATTTAAGAGGTCTTTGCTCTTTTGGTATGTTTCTAGTGAGTACCTCCATGTATGTGGATTTATGTGTTGTGTGCTTGGCATGTGTGGGAGATGGAGTGTAGATGCTGACAACCTGCTTGGTATTTGGTTTGTTGTTACAAGAGAGAGAGAGAGAGAGAGAGCATTAATTCCAGAGTCATAGCATAGATACATCTCTCACATATTGTATTTGCATGTTTTAGGAGTATTTGGTTGCCTGTTTATATAAGCCAATTGCCACACTGCCTCAGGATGCCCATGTCAATCAGGCTGGATGGAGAAACAGTGGGAAACTGAACTTCCATTATGTCAGGTGTATTCTGTAACAAACGGTGGTGGGTGGACTAGCTGGACTAGTTTCTCTTGTAGAACTATTAAAATCAGATAATCTATGGCAGGTTTAGGGGTTGAAACCTGCACTGGCACCTCAAAAAGCACAGCTGGGTTGCTCTCTGGGCAGTAGTGCACAACCACATTGCATGCCAAGAAGCAGGGAAACTTAGGAGGATTCCCCAGCAGTTATCTGGGGAAAATTTGTCCTTTTAAGCATTTGTATCTTGAAATGGCATTGCTAACTCCCGTTTAGTGGCATGCAGCTATGCACAAATGCTGTGTTTAAATATCACCTAAATAAAACAGTTTTCAAACAATCCAACTAATAGGAAAGTCCAAGACTGAGCCTTGTTCTAACAATGCCCACAATAAATTAGAATTAGCTGAGACCAAATGGATTATTAGATTACTAGCACATAGAACACCATGTTTAAATGGCTGTGCACCTTTAAAGCCTGTGTTAAAGGCTCATACTCTAATTTATTGAAGCTGATGTTTTAATTATTGTTTTAATTATTGATTTATTGATAGTACTATTTAAAAGGTTTGTTTTTTAGTTCCTGCATGGTCTGCTGAAGTACAGAGTGTCTGTATGAAAGTGCTTACCATATAATAAATAGATGCTTTTTAGCCATGCTTGGTTGCCTTATTTCTTTTATGCTGAATTTACTTTTTGGTTTAAGGCAGCCTTTATCTTCTTGCTTTGTTTGCTATTAGTCTAACAATGCCCAACTTAGATGGGTTCTACACTCTTCTGCCAAAAGGGTGCAGAAGGGCCCTCCTAATGTAAGATGGCTGGCTTTAGTGGTCAGAGAATGCCAAACAGTCTAGATTCTTCAAGTCTGAATCTAGCCTATGCTATAAATTGTTCAAGTACTGTAAATAGGCAGGGCAGAAAACATAGTCTCAAACAATAAAAACAATTATGAGTTGCACATATGAGACTGGCAGTGGTGTGCCTTTCTAAGTAGCTGAAACATTACTTAATGCAAAAAACACATCTGTTATGTAACTGCTTCAATGTCTCAACTTGTTAATGAAGTATGTTCTGAGTAACTAAACAGACAGTGCAGGGTTTGAATATACATTAAGATACTGTACCTTTATGTGGCATACACACGTGATCTTGTCTTACTTTACATTAAGTACTCATGCAATTTATAATGTTAATGTTACAATATGATATTGTGGTACAGCTGAAAAGCATGATAACGAGATCTTTGTCATGAGCATTGTTCATATCACTGATTATGGTAATACACTTCTGACTGCATGCTGTGAAATAATGACTGGATGTGCAATACTATGAAATAATAAAAATAGCAAGACAATGAATTAGGAAAATATGAAGAGCACAGCAAGATAGTTTTCAAAGATGTTGAAACATTGGTTCAGCAACATATATTTATATTGATGTAGAATCTACTGGTATATGTTGTGGAGAATGTCATCTCTTGTGCACTCTGTATGGCCCTTTCCTCAGTTATTTATTATATAAATACACAATTGTCTCATAAAAACAAGAGCTCATCACATACGAATTCAGCAACTGTATTGTGTCTTATTGTTTGCATGAGAGAATGGACCGTGGTCATCATTCAGGAATGATTTTAGAGAACTGGCAATTCACATCTATGACAAAAACTCAGAACACGATTATGTACGCACTAAAAAAAATCTACATTGAAGATTGTTAAAAAAATCAATGCAAGGGATTTTTTCAAAAGGAAAACATGATTGTTTAATATCATTACCATGGGTTAATTTCAAAGGTGGTATCACTCACAATTAACTTTTTATATGCCATGACATTGTGTACTACTGAAGCAAAATGTACATAAGGACAACAGTGAATGACATTTGTGTGTGAAATTTTTTATGTTATATATTTTATTGAATATCCCAGAGTAAATGCCCAGAGATTGCAACATATCATCTGACATGTAACTGACACATCAATACTAATCAACTTTTGCTGGAGTCTCTGTGCAGCATTTGTAAATCTACTGATCGGCAAACGTGGACAAGCCTTACTGCCTTGTTTCTCACCTGCCATGCGCACTGAGGAAATAATGCATACATTTAATTCGATCCCATTTCTGTGCTTTCTGTCATGTGAATGAGGTTCTCTGCTGGTGCCTGTGAGATCTGTATTGGTCACCATTTACCTGCAATTTTCCAGAGATCTTTTAGAATACATGGTAGATCATGGTGAGGGTAGTGCTCCATTTAGAGCACATAGCTGGTGGCAGAAGTTCAAGAATTTTTTATGACACATTTTTAAACATTCAAGTTGAAGACATGCAGGGTGACTATACTTGATGCTTAGAATGGCTTAGCTAGGCGGTCACCCATATATCTGGCATCCCACACATGGGTGAACAATATAATCAATGTTATACTGACTTAAACAGGTGAAAGCAGGATCTGTTTCAATGATTGGAGGAATGTTTTCAGACCCATGACCCACCTCAGTTGTTTAAGAATAGTGGCCTGTAACCGAGCAATACAATAGCATAAGTTGACAACATGGTCAAGTGTTCTTTATCATAAATTTTTGCCTGTTATGTGTAGCTCCTGTAGAGATAGGAGGAAATTGGGAGGCACATCTGGAGAGACTGCGACACCTCATAGAGACATTGGGTGAGTACGGGTCATGTGTGACTGCAATTTCGTAATAGGTTATAAGTTATCTGGTCAGCAGTCATTAACATATCACAGAGTAGTACATGACTATGCATAGTATGCATATGCAAATTAAACATACCTGCATGGAAAGCTCTTAAAACATTGCGTTACTCAATGGTTCAGTAACCTTAGATGTCTGTGGGTTCAAATCCAAGAAAAATAAATTACTCTATGATCAGTAAGTTAAAATAGCATTTACTCAGTTCACTTATACATTTAATGAAATGTACTGCATGAAGCAGCTGCCCTACAGTCACACTTTTTTATAATGTTATTAATACTGAGAACATTAACCTTTACTGAAACAGAAATATAGGTCTTCTCAGTCATGTACATATGTGACAAATCTAAAACTTAAAATGTGTAATATGCAGAGTCTTTAAATTTATCAAAATTACATGGCAGTTATGATATTTTTTTTTCTGTGTTGTCTCCCCACCCACCCTCTGTCACATTTTTTTTTTGTTTGGACTGATCTTGATCCTTCGTGACATCACCTACTCCACCCAACTGAGTGAGCTATTCCTGCTCTAATGCACGAACCCAGTGATTTCTTGACTTCATCAGTTCTAACACACTAGACCAGCTCATCTCATCCCCCACAAGGGGAGATAACAATTTGGACTTGATTCGCACCAACATGGCAACCCCTGCACTACTCCCATAGTATGTTCTTACCTGGTGAGATTATATCATTGATCTGTTTTATTCAAAGTCTCTATCCCACCCAACACCCACCCCCCCAAGCCATAATCAGGTGAAAAAACTTCTCAAAAGCTGACTACAACCTCCTAAGGGAGGATATCAGTAGCTTCACACCACTGCCCACTTTAGAGGATGCAGACAACTATGTTGAACCGTATGCCAATGCAGTATACAAGCACCTGTACAACTGCATGGACTCAGCCATACCCAACAGAACTAAAACCTGCTCCTCAAGGAAACACAAACCTATCTGGTGGACATCCTCTATCAACAGGCTTTACAACAAAAGGAAGAAATTGTTGTCCAAGGGTAAAAAGGAGCAAATTCCAAATTGGAAAAAGTCCCTCCTTAGCCTCAACAACCAAATTAGATCACTAGTGAAAACCTCCAAAGCCAGGTATGAATCAAAACTAGCCTCTAAAATAAAGGGAAACCACAAAGCCTTCTTCTGTTACATCAGGAACTTCCATGGCAAATCCTAGGTTTGTTCCAAATTAATACTTAATGGTATCACTTACACTGATCCTGTTGACTTAGCCAACCTGCTTGCAGATAAGTTCAGTGCAAACTTCAGCCCCCCCCCCCATCCCACTCAAAGGCCATTTCAACATCCCTGATACTTGTCTTGCACCTCACAACTCCACAGATCAAATGTTAAAGACCCTATCCAAGGCAAAGAAAACAGCTTCCATGGGACATTGTATTCCAGGCTGTATTCTGCACCATCTCCAGGAAGAACTAGCTTTGTCATTGAGCACCCTATTCAACCACAGCCCAAGTACAGGCTTCATTCCAGCAGAGTGGAGAACTGCCATTGTTGTTCCCTTGCATAAAGATGGTGCCACTACTGACCCTGGAAACTGTCCCCGCATTAGCTTCGCAAGTCTGATCTGTAAAGCCATGGAGTATAATATTATGCATCTCATAAACAAGGACATAGGTAATTTTCAAACACTTGACCCCACCCAGTTCAGATCTATCATGGGCAGATCTTGCTTATTGAACCTGGTTGACTTCTTTGAGACTGTCACTAAGACCCTGGATGAGGGAAAGTCAATACATACAGAATACCTTGAGTTGTCCAAGGCGTTTGATGCAATCCTCCACTCGGGCATGATTAAAAAGCTAACACAACTTGGTGTAAATCCCTTTCTCATCAGGTGGGTGTCCAACTGGCTCACCATCAGGACCCACAAGGTCAAAATAGATGTCTCCACCACTGATAGCAGACCTGTCACTAGTGGAGTTCCCTAGGGGATCTGTCCTGGGACCCCTACTGCTTGGCAACTCAGAGGTCCAGGCAAAGACAAAGGCCTGTGGCCGACCAAGTTTGCATATGACTGTAAGCTGGGTGCTGTCATTGACTCCCCAAATGATGCTGACATATTGCAAGAGGGTCTCACAGATATTAATGTCTGGTGCCAAAGTCATGGCCTCAAATTAAATGGAAAAAAAATGTATCATCATACCATTCATTAAAAACATGGTCCCTGTTGATTACCACATCAATGGCAACCCCTAAGTACACAACTTGTGATGAAAAACCTGGGTGCTCAGGTTGACAACAATTTCACATTTGACCATCATGTAGCAGCAATAGTCAGAAAAGCCTTTTACTTGGTTCATCTCATACGTAAAGGGATTGCATCCAGAAATAAAATAAGGTTATTACCTCTCTATACTCCTCCCTCATTAGACCAATAATTGTGTATAATGCCCTATTTGGGATGTACCAAACATCTGCACCAACTGGAAAGGCTAAAGAAATACCTCACAAAGAGAAACCATGGCCTCCAACACTTGTCCTTGCAGACAGGCTCAAAGCACTATCACTCTACTCAGTATCATACAGATTGTTCAGGGGTGATATGTCTCACCTACAAGGCAATATTGGACCCAGCCCTTCTCAAGATGCTCCATATCTGCAAGTCTAACTCCTTGTGCATTACCTACTCAAAACTTCTGACTCTAATATGCAACATCAACAAAACCTGCAGGAGAGACAGGTTTGTCTCCCAGAGGCTGTCCTGTCTCTGGAATAGACTTCCCATACATGTCAAACAGAGTACCTCGATGACCCTCTTCAAGTGCAGCCTTAATGAGTGGATGGTAAACTACAAATTTGTCCCAAGGGTTCCACCTGTGTACTACATTGACAGGATGACAGGTGTTGACTGAGGTTTCTTCTTTAGGATATACTCTTGGTTGGGCTTGTAAGGGCCCCAGGACCATTAACCTAGTTACCTCCAATGACCCTATGATCCTATGACTATCATACCTATTGCAACAAAGCACCAGCACAGGGAGCCACACTGGCCACAGAGGCTCAGGGTGCCAACCCTTCAGAGGAGGTTGCAGCAGTACTACCACAGGCAGAACAGACCCCAGCACTTCTGGGTCACTACCTGCCAGTGTTGTCTCCATAACCCCTACCTTAAATATATGGGTTAGGGTAGAAATAGCTGACAGATACTACAGTGTTCATAATGTAGTTTATATTGTAAATGTGTCATAAGTGTCATGACATTAAGGACTCTTAGTACTGCTTTCCATGTTTGTGCAGAGTTAAGAGATGAGCGAATGTGGTTCTTTGCTTTATTGGGAAAATACAGTAGTGTCCAAAGAAATAAAGCTAGTAATCATTTTTCTACAACATTTATTTATTTATTTCCAGTTTGATGACCGGGGAAGTTCACTGGGCCAAGCAAAGCCCATTTTCAGTGGAGGCCTAGGGAGAAAAGCTCCAAAAGCAATTAACAGAATATAACATAAGTAAAGTATGGAATATACAGTATACAAAAGCATAAATATACAATTTAAAATACAAATGCAAAATCAGGGAGTATACATTTAAAAAACACAAATGTTAAAATATAGATAAACTCAAAAGTAATGCAGATATTATAATTAAAAGTACAAATCAAAAAGTGTTTATACAAGTTTAGTGTTTGTTCTAACAATAATGTTAGTGATCACAGGTGATAGTAGATGAGATTGAAGGATGGTTTGAAAAAGACAACAGTGTAATTTAAAATGAGCTGTAATGTTTGCAATATGCTAATTTTACATTGTGTGTGTGTGTGTGTGTGTGTGTGTGTGTGTGTGTGTGTGTATATATATATATATATATATACACATATATATATATATATATATATATATATATATATATATATATATAGAGATATATATATATATATATATATATATATATATATATATATATATATATAGATATATAGATATATATATATATATATATATATAGATATAGATATATATATCTTCCTGGGTGGCCACGGTGGTGCAGTGGTTAGCGGTTCTTTGGTTCAGTCCTCAGCTGGAATGCCTTCTGTGCAGAGTTTGCATGTCCTCCATGTGAGTTTCCTCTGAGTGCTCCAGTTTCCTCCCGCATCCCAAAGCCATGCTGTAGGTGGATTGAACAGTCTAAATTGGCCTTAGGTGTAAGTGTGTGTTTGCCTTCTGTAGAGGGTTGTGCACTGGGCTGGCAACTTGCCACTGTAAAAAACTCCACTGCCAGTCATGAGCAACAGATGATACGCTGTAGTGATATATATATATATATATATATATATATATATATATATATATATATATATATATATATATATATATATTCTTCATTTTTTTATTTTTTAGAGTATTTTTGTTTCCTGTTTACACAGTTTTGCTTGTCTTCAGTGATTTTTACCAAAAATTGTATGAGAACTGATAAATTTATATGATCTGTATTGTTTAGAATGGGTAGAAATAATGATTTAAGTGACTTTATAACGGGACAAGTTATAGCACTGCACTCCAAAGGCTACTCCCAATGTGATATTGCTAAATGTTTGGCTATTTCATGATGTGGAGTACAAAATGCCATTCATTTGGGTGGTGCAACATGTCATGCTAACTGTGGCTGCAATCACAAAGCATCACTCAGAAGTGACAGATGTCTGAAGAGCATTGTTACATCAAGTCCTCACACTTCATCTGTTCAAATAGTTCATCTGGCTAAAGAACAGGGAATTAATATCAATTCCAGAACAGTTAGATGACATATAGCAGAATATTTTAATCTGGTGGCAAGAAGAACAGCTAAGATACTACTGATGACAAAGAACCAACTTCGAGATTGGATAAAGAGATGTCCTGTTGGCAAACACTTGGATCCAAAGTATACAATTAAGACAGTCAAACGTTCTCCATCCATTATGGTATGGGGAGCCATCTCAGCGAAAGGTCATTGTGGCACTCACATATTCGACAAAGGTGAAAAAGTGAATGCTGCAAAGTATATTTCAGTGCTGAACTCAAAAGTACAACTCCATATGAACATTTCTGTAACAACAATATTTGGCTCTATGCCATACTGCTAAGACAGTCAAAAAATGGCTTGCTGACAATCACATTCATCTCCTTCCAAACTGGCCATCAAATTTACCAGATCTCGATATCATAGAAAATTGCTGGAAAATCATAAAGAAGAAATTGGCAGCACATCGGCCAACCTCAGGAAAGGATTTAAAAGATGTCATGAAGCATCTATGGGTGACTGAGATCACGCCGGGGTACTACAAATCACTGGCTCACAACATGCCAGCACGTATCAAGGCTGTGTTGAAGAATAAGGGAAATCCTACCAAATATTGACTGTCAGATGTATAGAATTTTGTTTTTCAATGAACATTTGCTTGTCAGGCTGAATGGAGCTACAGTAATACTTGTTGTGATACAAAAAGAAAAAAACAGGCAATATTGGTCAAAATATTAAGTGGCCTTATTTTTTGGCCACTACTGTACTAATTATTCTATTGGTTCACTTTCCTCATTGCAAACACACTAAGCAGAGAGGTGTGGCAGTCAACACTTTGGACAGAAGTGACTATAATAAAAACACCTGCTGCCTAGCTGTCTCAATGGCAGTAGGTGTAACAGCAGTGAGTTCTTACTTTGAGCACAGATGATACAGTTTTGAATCTAGTTCAATTTTATTTTTAACATATGTATTCAGGATGTAATTAAATAATTACATGTGATATTTTTTTCAAATGTAAGAGGAATTGACTACAGTGAAGTACTATAAAAAATGAACACTACTCGATGCATGTCAACAGTACACATATGGATTTGCATATTTATACATCCATCAGTCTAAATAAATATTATAGGAGGTATTTAAAATGAGTGTCATTATTCTGCTCTAATTGTGTGTTTTCTTAGTGCAGTGGGCTAAAACAGCATTGCTCTGACGTAAACCACACCATGCCATTGAACGTGAAGAGCTATTCACCATCACTCGGCATTGGTGTGTGATGCCAAACTCTGTGCAGAAGCAGAGGACAACAAGTGAAAGGTGTCATTAGGAATTTATTATTTGTGTGTGTGCTGTGCGATTCTATTTTTTGACCAGATTAAAGGTGTAAAAACTGGGTAGATAGGAAAGTGGGGAAATGGGGGCAAGCAAGGAGAAGAAAAAAGGGAATGCAATATAGGAATGCGCAGGAGGGAATTAGGAAAGAATCATAGCTATCCACTTTTTCAGTACTGTAAAATGAACATGGATAGAATATTGAAATAATTTGGACTGTCTCCTCAACAAATATGAGTGACAGCAATACAGTAATGTTGTATAGCTAATTGGACAAATTCAAGTGTTCTGGGAAGACACGTGCAAAGTGAAGAGCTATGTATGAGACAATGTTTTTTGTTTGTTTGTATTCTTCTTTTTTTTTTGTTGGACAAGTGCCTATCTTTTTAATTTTATTTCAGTAAGAAAGAAATGTGGGGTAGGGGACATAGGTATGTCAGGGTCAGGAAAGTAGGGTAGGTGAGGAAGTGGTTTCAAACAGGACAAACAAGACAGAGACAGTGATGGTGAGGGACAAAAAAGGTTGGGGGACATTGATTAGGAAAAGGGAGGTGACATTGGATGTCCATGCCCATCAAGCATGGGGAAAGTGAGTTTCTAGTCTTCACTCTCAGAACTGTTATTGCCATCCCTTTCCTGAGCTTGCTGTGGGAGTGTTGGATGTTTTCTTTTCCAAGCATTCTGGTGAGCCACTTCTCCATCTGGCTGAGGCGTGCACCAATGGTACTTTCCATGAACGCACACACCATGCCTGGTATCTCCTTGTGGTTCACAAAATCACAATCTCTGCCAATACTCCCAGAGAGTACCACAGCACTAGCTGCCATGTTAATGCTACCTGATGCTGAGAGCCCAGGTAGAGCACAGGCTGCAGAGGCAGTATTGCCAGGTTAGGTCCCAGATGTGCTGGGTGTTGGAGCAACAACCTTTGGAGGCAGGGTAGGCTGAGCCACAGTGGTTGGCCTACCTCCCTGTGTTGGAAAACATTTAGTCAATTGTCAGAAATTGATGATATCCGAACATTGTGATCACACACATAAAAATAAAAATGAGAGATAAGTGGTGGGCTAAGAGAAAAAAAAAGGATAATTAGAACCATCATATGTCACATACAATAAATTCCTACAATATAAATGTAAGCTTACTTTAACATTAATTATACTTTTTCAAAACTACAAACTAGGACTAATAACTGTTTTAAGTAATCCTTACAATATGCATATAATGCACATTTGCTTTTTCCAAATAATACCGATTAAGTTAAAGGTGTGGTATTTATGCCAATTTAATTGAAATTATGTAATATTTTAAAATTATTTTACAATATTTTTGTTACATGTGGGATTTGAACTGACAACATCTGCTCACACTATTACAATTGATTGCTACAATTGCTTTGAGCCACACGATGAAGCATACATGTTTGATCTTACAGTTAAGATATGCATGCTTAATTTGCTACTAATGTATAGAAGAGCAATACATTTGATAAGATAATACTTGTTTGCTGCTGTGTATATACCCATTGCTTCTCTTAATCTTTCCAAATATCCAGCATGGGTTTCCTTGTTCACTGCAATCGCCTGGGTGACTATAAAATAAAACAGAGAGAAAAAGTAAAGAGCATTATGCATACCAATCTTAGCTATAGTCAGTTTACTATATAATTTAAAGTAGCATGTTAAACACATCCAGCCACTGGTTGAAGTGTGCCTGCTTGCACATTTTCAGGTCATTGAAGTGGTGTCTGAATTGTTTTCCAGTGCGTGGAATGCCAGTCACAATATAGATAGGCTGGGCAACACTATTCAAAGCCTCTGATTTATATTGTGACCCAGTATGGTCCCCCTGCAATAGCCTACAGCTGTGGCACTTTACAAAGAGTCCAATGAAGATTCTGGACTCCTCTACACCACATCTTTGAGCCCTGCATTGGGCACCTTCTTTTCTTGCACCTACCATGTCAGCACAGGTCATACAGCAACTGTTACAGTGTTTTCCCACCAATTCATGATATCAGGTTTAATGGTCTGCACAACAGTGCCAGCTTCATTGGATGATGTCAAGTGAAGAGCAAAAGTGCCAGAGAGGAGTGCAGTTTATGAAACAGGAAGGTTAATCTGACAGTTCCAGTTAGTTTAAGGATTGGTTGCTGCTGTACCTGTTAGTTGATTTAACTTTGCAAACATGTACTGAGTTTATAAATTTTATGACCTGACACACTTTTTGTGGCTTTATACACTGATAAAAGTAATTAGTACAATGTGGGATTCCAATCAATGAAAAGTAGACAAAACATATTCTTCCACATAGGTGTTTTTTCATCCTTACGACAGAAGAAGTACTTGTCAGACATGCTTATTACTTATATGGTCACATGAAAAATTGAGTGGTTAAACATCCATGTATAAGACCTGACAAGGTCCTGGTTTATGCCTTCATGTGTATCTATCATTGAAATATGAAATCGATCCCATGGCATAAAAGACACTTTTAAGTACAGAAACATAATTGTCAGCATATCCTCACTCACACATATAATTCATATGATCTCCAATGCTATACATAGTCATTGTTATTTATAATTTTATTCACGTTGTTCTTTAGTTTTTAAAATTGACTGGACAAGCATTAATATTTATTTGTGTATTTATTTTCCCTTGTTTATCAGGAAAGTCTGATTGGGTAATATTCATTTTCAGCAGAGGTTCAGAGAGAAAAGCTCCATTTGCTTACATTATATTATAACAAGTTCCAGTCAAAACAGAGTAGTTAAATTTCTATTTACATTAATACACAAACAGTAGTTACATTTATACATTCGAAAATTTTACAGAGGTGGAAGTTACTAAAGAGAAAGCCCCCGTGCAACTTAATGGATTGCACCGGCAGCGTTTTTGTATAAAAATTGTTTTTTTTTTATTTCAGTGAGAGGTTGAGAGTATTCTTGTTAAGGAAAGTATTTGGAGAGTATTGTGTAGTGAGCACACTATGATGAACACACAGTCTCAACTTTGTGGTGAGCATGTGCATGGCCAGGTTTGGTTAATATGTTGTTTAAACAGTGATTTAAAACTATTGAATTTGTCGAAGAGTTTTATTTATGTGCAGATAGTATTCCAGAGTTTAACAATGTATTGGTAGTAGAGTGAGTCTCCTGCAACATTATTTGACTTATTTATAAGTAATAAGAATTTGTTACTAGAGCAGAGGTCCCTTACTGGACAGCAGGTCAGTAATAAGGTTTGTAGTGCAGGGCATTTTTCTGGATGATGAATGAGTTTGTGTGCTGCAGTTAGTTATGAATGTGTTTGGTAGTTGTGTAGTTCAAGCAAGTTTAATTGCATCTAGTTATGACAACGGTGGGTTCTATGTGGGTGACTGCTGGCAAATGTAACTATTTTGTTGTAGCAGGAGGCAAGTTTCTTTCTTTGAGTATCGTTTAAGTTTGTTAGGATAGGAGCAGCATATAACTGAGTAGGCAATAAGAAGATGGTGGCTAGAGTTTTTCTTTCAGTATCTGTAAGGAATCCATAGATCCTATAAAGGGTGCCTAGTTTCTTGTGTGTGGATTTAATGGTGTGCAGTATATGCTTGTCATATTTGAAATTGTCACCTATTATAATGCCTAGAAGTTTATTGTAAGTTACAGTTTCAGTATTATTTGCTGACTTTATAGAAAAAAAATCACTTTTGATTTTTTCAACTTTTTGAGGTAAAAGCATTAACTTAGTTTTCTTTGAGTAGGAGGTCTAATTCTTTGAGCCAGGTTTCTAAAGAGGAGAACGATTTTTGGGTAATGTCTTGGAGCTTATTTATTGTTGAGGCTGCACATTTTAATGTTGAGCTGTCTGCATACTGAATTAAACTAGCATGGTGAGTGGAGGTGTGGAGGTCATTAATAAACATATTAAATAGGAGAGGACCCAGGATAGAGCCCTGAGGGACACCTGTAGTAACTGGTTCAAAGGATGAGTAGTTTAGTTGTCTTTTAATGGCTTGTTGCCTTCCAGATAGGTAACTAAAAAACACAACAAGGAGTATTGTGAAAGTCCTGCTGAGGAGAGTCGAATGAGTGTTTGCTGGCATGAAACAGCATCAAATGTCTTTGACAAGTCTAAGAAAATAACAATAAAAATTGGAGTAGGTTAGATTAGAACCCAAGCTCACCTATATGGTGGGTATTAAGCTAAACCATTTGCCACAATGAAGGCAGGGCAACAGGTATATTTTTACAGTCATTACTGTGCAGAGTGCTTATTGTAGCTGAGAACTTGTTTGTCAGATATGCTCATTAGTTATAAATATACATTAAAGGACCAAATGGTTAACCATGTGTGTGTGACATGAAAGTTTAGAAAATAAAAGTTTAATTGTAGAACCATAATTGGACTGGTACCCACAATTAGACATTTATTATATATGATATCCTGTGTATGCTCACTGCACCTGTTGCACATAGTTATTGGTATGTGTAATTATTTATCTATTGTGAATTGTTCTATAAAGTAAAGTGGAACAGCATTAATAAAACTTTTGAGTTTGCTGGACTAGAACCCTGGCTCACTTGTATTGTAGCCCTTAACTTACACCTATGGCCACAGAAAAAAAACTAGGCAACAGCTGTATATTTTCACATTTATTGCTGTATATGGGTGTTGACCAACAAACAATGCTGATTAGTACGTTTGTGCAACCACACATGTTACAATGTATCCTTTTTGAAACTGATAATGTCTGGTGGTTGTCTGCAGGTGCTCTGGACCTGCAGGTGTTCCGGAAGATTTCTGAATGCCTTGCAACACTGCTTAGTGTGTTTGTGTGATGGTGAGTAAAAGATTCAGCAATGTATCCTTTTTGAAACTGACAACTGCCTATTATCTGCAGGTGTTCTAGACCTGCAGGTGCTGTGTAAGCTTGCTGTCTGCCGCACAGCGATGAAGTGTGTTTGTGTGATGGATGGTGGAAGCTGTAACAATGTATCTTTTATAAAAATGACAATGTCTGCTTGTTGTCTGGGCCATTACACCAGGTTTGCCAAGACGAGAAATGCATAAACAAGATTAGCAAAACTCAACATGTATTAATGTTATAAAAAAATACATGTTTGTAAGTTTTCATCACTAAAAGTTAAATGTGAGACTTGAACTTTGATCTACATGTACTACGTGAATCATCTTGTTTACCAGATATGCTAGAAACAAACTTATTTCACACCATTAATTTATGCTGTCTTTATCATAGAAGGAACTTCTATTAATTTTTATTTATTTCACGGTTTCACTGTATTTGATTTAAGCAGTCCATTAACATTAAAAAATAAATAAATAAAAAAAGGAAACATAAACAATATTACAAAATCCTTTTAGCACACCTTACACATTTTCACAGAAGTCTGGATTCAAACTGTTAGACTAATGAAAATATAAAACACATTAGTGGTGTCTTATCTCTGTTTGCACAGAAACAACTTTAAAGCAGTAATGGAAATCATTGTGGATGCAAGCAAGACACATTTCCTCCACAGTATTAACAAGACAGATACACTTGTACACTCTCAGTCATTTGCACGTGTAGCTTACATACTTAGTGCAATGAGTGATCACACAACTATTTATGAATTTTGTTTTCAACAATGCAGCTCTGTCTTCACTTTGTATTGTGCTCATTCTTTTCTTATCTGTGCTATACTCTCAGACATGCAGGCTATAGGGCATTTTGTATTATGGCCAATAAACTGTATGATGAAATTGCATGACAGTAAAATACAGTTTTCAGCAAAGGGAGTAGCATTTGGCTATTGGTGAACTAAAATGTGAAATGTGTGCTGTTCACTTCTATTTAAAAGCTTGCTACAGTTACTTCTACACTTTGTAAGTGTATCCAGCATGACACACCCGCTGCAGGTAAGGTAGTCTGAATTGCTGATATGTCTTCCCTCTACCTCAGACTAATCATTCACAATTGCAAACCATTAGCAAGTAACACTGAGACAGTGCCTACACTATGTTTATTCCTGCTACACAAAGTCAAACATTTGAAATTCAGCAATTCTAAAGAGTTCACAACTCATTTGCATATTCATCATGCTCAAAGGCCTGAATCTACACTATAAAAAGGTAACAGTGTAGCTAGGAAACTTGAAGGTGAGGAGAGCAAATAAAATGTATATGCCCTTTTCCCCACAGTACTGTGATCCTGGAGTTAGTGTATATATATATATATATATATATATATATATATATATATATATATATATATATATATATATATATATATATATGTATATATATATATATATATATATATATATATATATATATATATACATATATGTATATATATAGTTGGGGGGTGTGGGGGCTCACATCCCACACTGGGGTGTAGTCCCCATCTACTTTTGGTTTTATATTGTTAGCTTTCAGTAAAATGAGTTTCATAAATATAAAAGCTAAGTAGGTGGGGGCAACGCCCCCCCCCAATGTGGGGGGCTGTACCCCTTCACCCCTCCAGCTATATATACTAACTCCAGGATCACACTACAGTGGGGAAAAGGGTATATATGTTTTATTTGCCCAACAGTACTCACATTCAGTGAAATGTGATTCAGTGAAATGAGTTTTCAGTGATTTTTTGAGGGTGAAATGAAATTCAGTGGAATGAGTTTTCAGCGAATCAAAGTAGAATATATATAAATGTGTATGTGTATATATATATATATATATATATATATATATATATATATATATATATACATATATATACATATATATATATATATATATATATATATATATATATATGTGTGTGTGTGTGTGTGTGTGTGTGTGTGTGTGTGTGTGTGTGTGTGTGTGTGTGTGTGTGTAATTTATTTTCTTTGCAACATGATAACAAATCTGGCATGTACTTGAAAAATACAATTTTACCTTAGCAAGATCAGACGCCTTCTGTGCAGATGCGGGTCTACTTTGTTTAATTGAAAGCTCATTTTACTGAATTCGAATTCACCCTGACGAAATCACTGAAAGCTCAAATTACTGAAAACTCATTTCACTGACTCTCATCTCACTGAAGTGAAGTACTGGCACTGTGTACAGTACTGTAAGGCAAGTAAAAGGTATATGCCCTTTTACCCACTGCAGTGCAGTCCTGGAGTTAGTATATTTAGTTAAGGGAGTGTGGGTGGGTCTAACCCCCAAGCTAGTTTGGTTTTATATTATATTTCTCCAAAAGCTTCAAAACAATAAATTTTAAACCATAGACATGCATACTTACAACACCAATGACTAACTCTTCCCAGAAGGCAATATATACCCAAACTATGTGTCCCCCCACACCCTCCCCCCAATTATATATAATAACTCCAGGATCGCACTACAGTGGGGAAAAGTGCACATACCTTTTACTTGCCTTACAGTATGCTACACAGTGCCAGTACTTCACATCAATGAAATGAGATTTCAATAATTTGAGCTTTCAGCGATTTGGTCAGGGTGAATTCAAATTCAGTGGTATGACCTTTCAATGAAACAAAGTGGACAGACACACACACACACACACACACACACACACACACACACACACACATATATATATATATATATATATATATATATATATATATATGCATTAGAAAATTGAACTTTATCTGTATGCACTTCTTAAAGTTCCTTGATGGCATAGGCAATTTGTCAGGCAGTTTTCTTCTTTTCTCAGACAGACCTGATTAACTTTCATCACAAGTGCTATTGTTACAGCTGGTTATCTTATACTTTTCTTATGTTAATTTAGGGATATGTACTGTAATATATTGTCAATGACTAAGATGGCCCATAGATACCTCTTGAGGAGTGCTGGGCACAGTGAGATGTAACTGGCAATCATACAAAACTGACTTTTCTGTTGTAAATGTCAACACATATTTTATGAGAATTGAGTTGAAAGCATTCTAATAATTTAATTCTGTTGTATTCCTTGGTTTGTGCAACCTGTCATTTCCCTATTGTTATGGGGGTGGGGGAGTCAAGTGCCATTTGTGTGTTGCCATAACAAAAGATGTGTTTCAAGAGGTTTGCTTTTGAAATCGTGTAGTCATCTTGTTCCTTCCATGGTAAAGTATACATTTCTCCATTGGTTTTCCTTGTTTTGGACCAGACATTGATTTGCATGTCAGTGTGATATGGAACAACCACATAACCTTAAATTGTAATAACTGAACTGCGTGTCTCCAGTAATTATTGTTGAAAATATAATATGTGTGTGTATATAAGCAGGACTTTCATTATGTGATAGTTATGTGTTGTGTCCCTCTTTATTTTATGACACACAAGCATACAGATCCATAAACACCCTTTCAGTGACTCAGAAAGTTGCATTATTGTGCAGGCATTCAGGTGCTGTGGCACCTTTCGGATTGAGAGACGACATAGGTATATGGCTCAGAGAATGTAGGTTTGGAACCAGATAGTCAATGACATAAATTCCATAGGAGGGTATACCGGGACGTATGATCAGGTGCATCATAGGGCCCAGAGGAGATAAACTGTAGTTGCCCATGAACAGATGGATATTGTGGAGGCCTGCAACAGAGCCACCACTCACACCAAATGAAAATTTCCTGCCCACTGTCAGAGATGCAGATAGTTCAATGGAAACAACAACATGTGATTGACATTAGTGCTGAAACAGTAAAATGATTAGTGACAAAGCCACAGACTTAAGCTAAATGCAAAAAGAAATGCATTTCCAACCGTTTCAGCAAAGGGGAAGTTCCTGCAAATTAATATATTAATGTTGCCCCCCTTAGTTCATACCCCGTGGTGAGAGATTGGGAAATACAGGTTGATAGGAACCTTAATTCCCATTGCCATGTATCCACAGTGGTAAAGAAGATATTCTATTTTGCACATCTCATAAGTAAGGGCATTGCATCTAGAGCTAAGGATGTTATAACTCCCCTGTACTCATCCCTCATCAGACCACTAATAGAGTACAATGCTCCCTTCTGCATGTACCTCACCTGACACTTGCAGCAGCTGGAAAGACCTTAGAGGTTTTTCACCAAGAAAATTCAGGGGCTTCAACACATGATCTACATGGACAGACTGAAGGCCCTGTAACTGTACTATGTATCTTATAGGCTAATGAGAGACGACTTGTGCCTGGCCTACAGAGCTGTCTCAGACTCTACCCTAATGGAAATGCTGCACATCCGCAAGTCAAATGGGACAAGATTTACTCACTCTAGGGATCTTAACCTAGCCTGTGACATTAACAGGACATGCTAGAAAGACATATATGTCTCCCAGAGATTGCCACACCTCTGGAAAAACTCCCAACATATGTAAAACAGAACTGCTCAATGACCCTATATAAGTGTAACTTAGACAACTGGATGGGAGAACATAAATTTATCCATGGGGTATTACCCATGTCCTTCTTGGATAAGGGAAGTTGGTGCTGATCATAGACTCATACTGCAAATATAGACCACACAACTTGGTCAATAAGGGAACAAGTGTATAACATGATTAGGCTTATAAAGGCCCTAGAGCCAGTAGCCTAGAAAAGTACAGTTTTGTACCTACCATAAATGTAGATGTCCAATAGATATGCAACTGCAGTCATAACATATGGGTTGTCCTGCCTCAGGCAGCCCTTGGTCGGCCGGATTCCAAAGTCTGGGTCCAGCATCGGCTGGTGTCGCCTCCTCTCCGACGTCAGAATGGCTGGAGTATAAAGGCATCGGCTGACGCCATCTTCTTCAGTGTTTCTTGCCCCAGATGCCAGGTGCCATCCTAGGAAGGCTAAATTTGGTGAATGGATAAAGAATTCCAGACACGCACAACAGTAATAAACAGATACACCATAGAGATACCCCCAGCTAATAGGAATAGGGGTAGTGGACCCATAAAGAAGGTTGCAGAGGGGTAGGAGGGTGGGAGAATCCGACTGCAGTTGCATATCTATCGGACATCTACATTTATGGTAGGTACAAAACTGTACTATGTCCTTCAAGAATGCAACTGCAGTCATAACATATGGGTTGAATACCATAGCCAAGCTGGGGTGGTTGGAACTAAGAAAGTGATGGTGTAGCTAAAATGCCCTGCAGGACTGCCGAAGCAAAGCCTGCTCGGGATCTGGAGTATAAAGGCAGGTTGTAGTGCTTGGTAAATGTATGCATGGAGCTCCATGTAGCAGCCTCTAGAATGTCCTTTGTAGCCACTCCTCTTAGGAAAGCTGTGGATGTGGCTATAGCTCTGGTGGAGTGTGGCCTAATATTGGCTGGCACACCTTTTCCATGAAAGGAATAGCAGAATCTGATGCAGTGTCCAATCCATTTGGAAATTGTTTGTTTGGAGATTGCTTTCCTTGTACTCCAGCAGCATAGGCTACAAGCAGTTGGTCAGACTTTCTGGTGGCCTCAGTTCTGTCCAAGTAGTAGCATAGTTGCCTGTGTATGTCCAAAGTATGCAGCAGTGCTTCCCCCCTGTTTTGAGGATTGGGGAAGAAAGTAGGCAGGTGAATGGCTTGATTTAGAGACACCATGGAAATTACTTTTGGCATGAATGAAGGATTGGTTCTTAGAGAGACTCTGTCCTGATGAAAAATGAGAAAAGGAGGTACTGCCATGAGTGCCTTTATCTCTGAGACTCTTCTTGCTGATGTGATTGCCAATAGGAAAACCGTTTTCCATGAGAGAAATTGCATTTCTGAAGTTGCTGCTGGTTCAAAGGGAGGAAGAGTTAATTTTTCCAAGACGAAGTTGAGGTCCCATGCAGGTACTGGCAGTTTCCTGGGAGGTTTGATATTATTTATCCCCCTTAGGAACTGTCTTAGCAAAGGATGTGAAAACACAGGTGGATCACAATTGTATTTTGCTGAGATTGCTGAGGCATGAATCTTTATGGAAGAATATGAGAGACCAGTATGAAACATTTCTGCCAAGTATTCCAATATCTGAGGTATACTCAGTACTGTTGTATCCTGACTCCTGTTAGCATTCCAGATGATGAATCTCTTCCACTTGGCTGAATAGGTTTTTCTGGTGGAAGGTCTGCGTGCTTCCAGTAAGATCTCTTGAACTTTTTTTGGAAAGAGAGATATCAGAAGGAGTTATGGTAACCTCCAGGCTGTCAGATGCAATGTTTTCAGGTTTTGATGAACTGTCCTGTAATTGTGTTGTGTTAGAAGCAGAGGCCATAGGGGCAGAGGTCACCATTTGGTCCAAGTTATGCTCAACAGCAATAGGTACCAGTGCTGCCTTGGCCAGTCTGGAGCTATCAAAATGTCTGTTGGTTGTTCTGCTTTGATCTTCAGTATCACCTTGGTCAGCAGTGGTAGAGGAGGGAATGCATAAATTGTTAGGGACTTCCAGCTGAAGGAGAGAGCATCCGTTTTCCAGGCTAGAGGATGGTGGGTCCTTGTACAGAACTTTTCCAGGTGATGATTCATGTGAGAAGCAAAGAGATCTATGTCCGGTCTTCCCCATGTCCTTGTTATTTGTGAGAAAATGTGAGGATGCAGCATCCATTCGTGTGGATCCAAGAAATTTCTGCTCAGCTTGTCCACCAGTACATTGTTCTTGCCTAGCACAAACTGGGATTGCAGATGTATCTTCAGACTTAGGGATTTTTCCCAGAGAATCATTGTTAGTCTGCAGAGGGGATAAGAATGAGTGCCTCCCTGCTTGTTTATATACCACATAACAGTGGTGTTGTCTGTCCTTATTAGCAAATGTCCTTGTTGAAGTGATTTTTCGAAAGTCTCGATTGCATATATCACTGCCAACATCTCTTTTTGGTTTATGTGCAGATGCCTTTCCCTTGGTGTCCATTGACCTTGAATGCATCTGCCCTCCATGTGCACCCCCCATCCATGGTCTGAGGTGTCTGTTGTAATCATTTGACCTGCTTGAGGTTTGTTGAAAGACATGCCTTTGTTTAACTGACTTGCTTGAGCCCACCACAAAAATTCTCTTTGCAGACATGGAATGAGCGGGATTACGTCCTCTAGGCTTTGGCTGTGTTGGGACCATAAGCTTTTTAAGTACCATTGCAGCTTTCTCATATGAAGTCTTACCAAAGGTATCAGAAGAATGCAAGATGCCATGAACCCCAGGGCCTGCAGGATTTTCCTTGCAGTCAGCTGGGAGAGCTTTGCTAGGCCTTTGAAGTACTCTGGTAACTGCTGTTGTTTTTCCTCTGTGAGATAAGCCATCTGTGTTTTTGTGTCCAGTTTGGCTCCTAGGAAAATAATCTGTTGGGATGGCAGAAGTCTTGATTTCTGAATGTTGACTGTGTATCCCAAGGCCTGTAGTAATTGAATGACATAGTCCAAGTTTGCTATCAAGGTTTGCTTGTTGTCTGCTTGTATGAGGCAGTCGTCCAGGTAGGGGTATATTTGAATCCCCTGGAGTCTGCAGTGTGCCACTACTGATGCCAGGCATTTTGTGAACACTCTGGGCGCAGTAGATACGCCAAATGGCAATGCTGAGAATTGATAATGCTCTGTCCCTGCAAGAAATCTGAGGTATCTTCTGCAGCTTTGTCTGATTGGGACATGCAGGTATGCCTCCTTGAGGTCCAGAGTGACCAGCCAAGACCCCTTGCCCAGCATGGGAAGGAGTTGCTGCAACATCAACATTTTGAACTTTGGCACAATGAGATAAGTATTTAGAGTAGACAAGTCCAGTATAGGTCTCCATTTGTTTTGCTTTCTTGGAACAAGGAACAGTCTTGAATAAAATCCCTGGCCTTGTTCCTGTAGAGGGACCTTTTCTATTGCTTTTATATTTAACAGCTTTGAAACTTGAATGAGTGCCTCTGCCCTTTGATGAAGTGGCAGGTTTGGCATGCCTTGTCTTATTGGTAAAGTATGGAAGTGGAATCTGTAACCTTTGTCTATTAAATCCAGAATCCAGTTGTCCTTGGTTAAGATATGCCAGTTTTTTGAGAATAAGGATAATTTTCCGCCCAAAGGTGCTTCTCTTTGAGCCTTTGTAGATGGTATGAAAGTCAAGTCATTGTGGTTGTCCTTGTGGTGCAGCTGGACTGCTGCGCCACTTCTTTGATTTGGTGGTTGCCATTGGCGGCCCCTGTAGGAGCCTCGGTATTGCCCTCTACCTCGGGCACGCCTGTTTTTTCCCCTTTGAAACTTGTCAGTGTCTGGAAAGGACCAATTCTTTGAAGGCCAATTCCTGCTGAATCTGGGTGGCTGAACCTGGAGGAAATCTTTGACTGTCTGTACTGATTTAGCTTTTTCCTCAATGGACTTCAACACATCTTGTGCATTAGCACCAAAAAGCTTCTGTTTTTCCAGAGGCGCATCAAGTAACTTTACTTTAACATGGTCTGGCAGTGGCTGTTCTTTTAACCAAGTATGTCTACGTATAACAGCCCCAGTCATAGCTGCCCTACATGAAGCCTCCAATGCATCATAACCACACTGAAGAAAATGATTGCTAACCTGCTGAGTGTTATGTACTAGATCCTGCAATGCCTTTCTATCAATAGGCTCAGGAGAGGCTAGCTTTTCCTGTAAATCATCCAGTAAAAAATCCTGGTACTGAAACATATGAAAAAGGCAGTTAAGTGACCTCATGGCCAGGGTGGTAGAGGTATAAACTTTTTTACCCAATCTCTCCAGGGACCTAGCTTCCCTATCCGCTGGCAGTGGATTCTTGGCTGTGGAAGTAGCCACTCCCTTGGGGCCCTGTGAAATAGTTTCTAGATCCACAGAATGGGCCTTAAAGAGATGCTTGTGGGTGTCAGGGACCCTATAATATCTGTCTGGCTTGACAGGAGCAGGAGGGAGAGAATCAGGGTTAGCACTGGAGTCGGAGAAAACATCATCCAGGACATCCATAACTGGAGGGATAGCTAAAGGTCTGTGCTGGGGTAGCTTGAGGAAGGTACGTAGCCTTTTCCTGGAATCAGAGAATTCCTGACTCTGCCATTTAAAATGCTCCCTCATAGAGTGTAGGACTTCACCGAACAAAGAATCCTCAGGAGGAGAGGCAGAGGGAATTGATTCCTCAGCATCAGAGGCCTCATAGGCCTGGAAGGATTCTTCTTGGGTATCTGAAGGCTCAGAATCCCCAGAGGCTCCATCTGAAGAGAGGTTGTTGGCCTGCTCAGTTCTGGGCCTTTTCTCTGCAGGCGGCTGAGAACCTCTGTCTGGATGAGGCTGAGACCCCCTGATAAGAGAAATAAGATCTGCAGCAAGAGACATGATCTGTTTATCAGAAGAAGGGGCCTGGGCAGTAGGTTGAGGATGGGCCTTGGCCTGGCTGGTGGCCTTAGCACGTGCAAAGGCCTTGATGGACATGGATACAGGAGGCCTAGCTGCCCCACGTGCAGGAGTAACCTTGTCCACAGGGATGCTGTCGGGTAGATCCAGAACTTCGGTTTCTGGAGGAAAGTCAACAACCGGCACCGGTGTAGACTCCGAGACCGAAGGGCGAGTTAACGCTGTGTCGTCGGCCTGGAGCGGTTGAATTACCACTTCTGAAGGGACCGAAGCACTCGTGGAGGGTTTAGGAGGAGTATCGGTGGAGGACGCGGGCCGAGGATGTCGGTCCCGGTCCTTTTGTTTTTTGGACGATTGAGTAGTCGGTTGTTCCGACGGCATGATATAAGCGAAAGATTCTCCGAAAAAGTCTTCGGCAAATTCTGCCTGGCGCCTGAGAGTGCGCTTATTAAAGCAAGCACAGGCAGCACAGGCTGAGACGTTGTGGTCTGGGCCCAGGCAAGGTAGGCAATAAGAATGGAAGTCCTTATGAGGTCTTTGTTTACCCCAAGACAAACAATTATTAACTTTCTCAATTTGTTCTGACATCGGCTGAGGCAAGAAAAAATGTTCCCCAACGGGGTACTTAACTTTTAGATGACTTCGGTACTGAAAACACAGGAGCTGACCGACCGACACTTGCGAACTGCTTCTGCTTCGGGCACCACGCGGCAAGAAAGACTGAAGAAGATGGCGTCGGCCGATGCCTTTATACTCCAGCCGTTCTGACGTCGGAGAGGATGTGACACCAGCCGACGCCGGACCCAGACTTTGGAATCCGGCCGACCGAGGGCTGCCTGAGGCAGGACAACCCATATGTTATGACTGCAGTTGCATTCTTGAAGGACATCCTCCTATGAACCTATGAACCTATGACAAGTATGTCCCTGGAGGAGCTTACAGATAAGCTTACAGATGTCAGTTTGTAAGGTTTGCTTGTATAGTAAAATGTAAGTAATACCTCATTTAGTTTTATTTTTTTATTTTTTTTTAGATGAACCTATTGATAAATTCATATAATTAACACATTTTTGTCATTTGCACATGGGCTTTGGCTAGACATGTCAGCCATGTTTCAGTTAAAAGTATTGTTAATGGGCATATAGGTAACATTTGTGCATTCAGTATTCTCTCTGTGTTATTGCAATTGTGACGATTGCATCCTTACCTTGCTTCATTTCTTCCAGGACTATCCTCCATTGTGAGTGTGGAATCATCTGCACGTGGTAAGGCAAATATGTATTTGATTACTGATGATCATTTGACAGAAATATGCATATAACCATATATGTGAAGTGTGTATATTGCTGTACCATCTGTGATAGTGGCACCAATGTTAATTTGTTATCATAATATTACATTTAGTGTAGGTATTAATTTTGTTTCTGTGTTTGTTCCATGTTATCATAGGTGATCTTGACATTGGATGTGTAGGACTCTTACCACCTGATGTCAGAGTATCTGCAGAGTCTGATGATGATGGTGGCCAAACACAGATAAAGTCAAGGGGTGCAGAGGTTGAATCTGATGCTGTGGCTGACATTCAGCCATCTCCTGTATTTTCGTCAGACACATCCAATAGGCATATGCATACCGATTTCAATGAGCCCTAAGATATTGGACATGTGGAGGGTGGTACACTTGATTGGGGTAGTGTGGTTACTACAGCTTCAGTGGTTGACTCTGGCTGTAGCCAAAGTGTGGGTGAGATATCATGCAGAAGGGTTTTCTGGGCATTTGGAGGAGGCCTTCTGTCCACCCTCCACCTGATCCTGGTTTGCCTTTACATGCTACTCAACATATGTTTTAGGCCATCATGGAGGTGCAGGCACATTCTACTAAGGCCTTTGGGGATGTACTTAAAGTTGTAAATGTGGCACAGGCTTTCATGTGTGACTGCCTCCACCATGTGGCTGATTCAGTGGATTGGATGAATGACACAATGGAATGGGCAGTGTCTGTGATGGAATGTCTGGTGGGACGGGATGGCATCCATGTGGATGTAGGTCAGCATCATCATCTGATGTTCGGCAACGTAGTCATGCCTGATCATGGTCCCATAGTGGCACTGCTTCCACTGCACATCAGTGATTGAGGTGTCCACACCCAGACATGTTAATCCATGGGCTCATAGTACTTGGCATACTCATGATGAGAGCTCATCCAGCAGACATCAGTCATGATCAGGCAGCAGCAGTGCATCTAACCAAGGGCATGGATATGCCAGTGTAACTCCTAACAGAACCAGTCTCTCAGTCAGGAGTGGTGACAATGAACTGTTACCTCTACCATACACCTTTCTGACATACCAGGATGCAGAGCTGGCACAAAGCTTGGCTAGGTTCTTGCAGAAACTCACACACGTTTCACCTTGAGTGCCCATACAAACACACATGACAGTTACATGGGTCAGTTGTGAGCCTTACAGCTCATTTGTTCTCAGTGGCCATCTGATCCTTTATCAAAATTTCTGTCTGTCTTTCATATTCACACTTACTCACTACCTTTTGTTTCAACCTTGGTCTTCTAGACCTGGAAACAACACCTTGTGCAAATGATAACTGTGCCATATCCTTTATTTTCTATCTTTTTGATTCAGGGGTACACAATACTTTGTATGATGCTTAGAGTGCATAGCTGATTCAGTGTTTAGTATATATGCATTTGTGATGCTTTTTTGGAAATTGTACTGCTTTCCTACAGGTTTTTGTATTGTGTGAATCTTTGATTCATGAGGTCTATTAGCTGATAGAGAACACATCTATTGACATAAGTCATTGTTGTCACATATTCATGTTATTGCTATAAAAATCACTCACCTTCTACTTAGTTACATTACGAAGTAACATTATGCAAGGATCTGCCATTCATTTGTATTCTTAGTTATTTATTTTCCTATTCCAGGTTCAACACTTACCTTGATAGTCCAGCAATTAGAAGAGTTTTAATTCAGGGATTACTCTGAGTGATGCTAGCAGTACACAGCCATTACATCAGTAAGTAAAGGCTGTGAGCAATGCCTGGCATTAATGCTACTGTATGTATGTGCATAGGATGAAGGTTTTACCCCCTTAGATTGTGAGCATGTGTGCTGTATGTTGCCTCTTGTCCAGGGCAAGGGCATATTGTGTACACCTATGTCTAGCAATAGCCACAGCGGTTAATGGTTCCCTCGCTGACTCTTCACTAGCATGTGTCTGTGGTGACCTTGTCTGTGGTGGTGGGATGTGTGCCCTTTCCCCTTGGTGTTGCTTTTGAAGCTGTTTTCTCAGAATGATATTGTGATGGATGGCACAGACAGAGAAAATTTCATCACAAGAACAGGGATTGTACTGCAGGGCTCCCCTTGATGTACCTAGATACCAGCACAGTGACTTCTGCAGCCCAAACCCATGCTCTGTGATATTTCTTTTGTGAGTGTGTGCCTCATTATAGCATTCTTCAGTGAGTGTGTGTGTGGATTTCTGATGAGTGTCATCAGCCACAGCTTGAGTTCATAATCTACATCCCTCAGTATATGACCCTCTGGATGTCCCCCCTAGAAAACCTCTGATAGAGTTGAGAGTTGTGCCAGATATGGGAATCATGGTAATTGCCTGGGTTGCCAGCAAACACATTCAGAATGATTCCCTTAGCCTGACACATGACCTGGTAGTTAATGGAGTGGAAGCCCTTTCTCTTTCGGTACCCCTTCCTTGTTCCCTGGATCATGATTTCATTTCAATGCGTGTGCAGTCTATGGCACCCAAGACTTTAGGGTAGTGAGCTATCCTGCATAGCTGTAGCTCTGTCCTTGGGTGCACAGGTCATTGGCATGTTGTAGCATATCATTTAGGAATTAATGTAGTATCCTGGATCTTGATGCCTGTGACATGCACAGAATATCCCATGTTGGTCTCTGGAAGGTTGCTGTTGCTAATAGCCTAAGTGCTATACATACTTTAGTCTCCATGAGTATTGGTCCCCCTTGGTTTGCTCTTGCTCTCAGCTGAGGATGAAAGAGGTTGCAAAGTTTCGGCAGTGTGTCTCTATCCACCCTGTAGTGCTAAAAGTGAAGATACAATCACAAACTTCAGAAAAACAAAGAAAGGAAGTAAAGACCTCAGGGCTGCCACCATCAAACAACTTTATCTAGTTTTATGCGGATCTTCCAATGCATTCTGTATTGGCAAGACTAAACAGTCTAAGGAAAAGGATTTATCAGCATTTCTATAACATCATGAAAAAGGATGATAGGAATGCATTGTCAAACACTTGGAATGAAATCAGTCCCATAGTTTTAAATTTGCAATCATTGACCAAGTGAATTTGGGGCAGAGAGGTAGAGCAGCTGAGGGTTTTTTGGAACTTCAGGTGCTTAGATGGTAACCGAAGACCAATGCCACTATTCATCCTGGTCTGAATGAAACCATCTCTATGTATAGTATTTTAAAATTGAAAACTGCTTATTTTTTCTGTAATTTTTTAATGAATATTTATCCTGAATATATTTGTGTTTAATCTTAAAGATGTGAGAGGTGTTATTAAAATTGTTTTTAAGATAGTCAGATCTTATTTTAGTATTAGTTGTTCAGTATGTATTTTAGTCACTATGGTGACAGATTAGATTAGGTTGGGTTGATTGAAAATGAGAGCTGTTTTAATTAATGTATATGTTTAAATACAGTGAATATTATTTTTTTTAGTTATCCTGATGAAATTCATGTTGCCAAGGATGAAAGCACTTAATTGATTTATAATAAAGCTGTTTGATGGTAGCAGCTCCGAGGTCTTCACACCCTGTAGTTCTCTACAGTTCCTACCTCATGCAGCCCACGAAAAGTTAGATGGGGTCTAAACACCCTTCTCCTTCTTGGTTGAGGTCTATTAGCAGTAGCAGCAGCAGGATAGATTTGGGCCTGTTGCACATACACATATATAAGAGCAACAGCAGCCCCTAATATTGTTTCCATGTAGAGTAGTTTCCTTGACTATATTCCCATAGGTTTTGGAATTCCCAGGCAAAACCTGCACTGAGTCTACACAATTGCTTTATAGCTTGTTGAATAGCTCCTCCATCTTGGTTTCGTCAATTAGCATACAATTTAGCTGCTTCTGTAGTAATTAACATGCCACAATGTTTACCATGTTTGCAAGGCTCTACATGGCGTATAGAGCTGCTTACTGAATGCAAAACAACGAGTTACCATATGCACATCACACCACGAAGCATGAATAGTTTTAGCACGCAGTGTAGGCTTTATTGAATCTAGAGATATAGATATCGATATTAATATAGATATAGGTAGATTGCTAGATATATGCATATATTTTGTAGCAAATTTAGTTCCAAAGTTCATTTATCCATTTGTGTTAGTCACTATGTGCAAGTTAAAGAGATGGGCCTTTTAAGATGACTAGAATATAATTCAGAGTTTGAAAAAAGGTACATGGAATGACAGTGCTTCTGTACCCTGGGTACTTCAGGGAATACAGTTACTCCTTTTCACAACTAAGGGGTAACTATAGCTGCAGGGGGAAAGAGAAAGCATAGATTTGTCAAGAAATTACCATAAATGTAGATGTTTATATATCTTTATTATTGCAGTCAACATTACAGGGATTCATACTTGCAGTAGCCCAGTGGGCAAACCAGCATCCAGATCTTTACCTTCTCTCTCTCCAGACATCACCCAGCTCCCTCACATGTAGACATCAGGATGTTGGTGGTACAAGATAGGTGTCAGCTGACACCATCTTCTGATCTTTCTTGCCTGACTGGACAGGGAACTTGGCTTATGCACAGGTGGACCTAGAGAACTCTTCTCCTGAGATGTGTGCTCCCCACAAGACTCCAACCTGCCTCTGCATGTTGTACTCAGGTTACAGGAATGAGGAAACTTGGTGGGGAAAATAACATCTAGAGGGCACTCATTCCAACCTCAGGATTCTCAAGCAGGAGAGCAAAGAGGAGAGCAAAGAGGATGGGCGGAAGATAATAGTGACTGTAACGGCAAGCATAATTCAATGTTGACAACTGTGGTAAGTTCTCAACTCAGCTGTATTATGTCTTTCATAATATTCACTCATGTAATCATCATTTCTTGGAATACTGCCAGAAGATAAGGTACAGTGAATGGATGGCCCTGATTGGTCTATTACAGTTCAGACTTTAGAGAATAGCTGTGGCAAACCCTGCCCTGGGCCTGAATGTAGAAACTAAATTTCAGTATTTGGAGAAGGAGCAGATAGAGGACCAGGTATATACATGTGAAACTGACCAAGTACTAACCCCCTAAGAAATGCTGTGATGGCTTATCCATAAACACAATTCTTGGCCATAGCAGTCTAAACAAAACAAATTCACTTACTGTGGCATAGATTCACCACATTGAGCCCTCTTCAGAGGCATTAGCAGTTCTTTAATTTTCAATGTACGTACTCCACTTTAACAGCAAGTGTATCTGTAGCCAGGTTACTGTTTGAGATGGCACAGCTAGCATCTCACTGAGGCTTGCAATGTATGTCTTACTTCAGGAGGTGGCAGTATACAAGTGCAGTTGTCAAATGTGCTACATGAACTGTTCAGATCCATTGCTGGTTAACTGATGACATAATTCATACTTTATTGGACTTTTCTGGAGCTAACGTTGTTTGGTTTGTCCTGCTATTTAACAGTTCAAAGAAGGTAACACAATACATGCAGTAGGTACTTATAATGCTGAATTTATCTCTACAGCTCATTAAAATTACTCAACATAAATGTTGTCTGGTAATAATAAACAAAATGATCCTCACATTTCATACACATTTCTGCCTTGCTGTTTTGAAAATTTAAGAAACATTTATCAGGTACAAGTAACTTTCTCTCACTGCTAATCATATTTCTTTGCACTACAACTTCTTTTCACAAGCATGATGTTAGGGTTTCTAAATAAGTGGAAAAAAAAAAACTTCCTTTATGTAAAATTCTCACAACCTACTATAATTAGTTATTACAGGCAATGTTTGGTTGAGCGAGTTTCCCTCATAGGTTGCTTGTGAGTCAACAGTGTGAGCAACTCTCTGTTATAATTATAGCTATTTAAAACTGTTTTTGATGTCATCATTATTGCTGCATAGGACTGTCTCTGTGCTTTTTCTTACATTGTATGTTATTTCCTGGAGCTTTTCTCCCCAGGCCTCTACTGAAAATGGACATATATACAGTTAGACTAGCCCGGTCAACAAATGTAAAATAAATAAATAAATAAACAGTGACACATAATATCATGTTACCTTTCAGTACATACTCTGTCTTAGAAAGCTATGATTTGGTTTGCAACCACAGGACAGGTCGACTCATATCTGTCTACTGTCCAGTTTGCCTAGCATTAAATTCAAGTTCCAACATTTGATGAAGGTCCAATGGTTAGGGCAAGGAGTTTGCAGCCATGGTCTATATGCTTCTCCAGTGTGGGAGAGTATGGTTTCAGAAACTATTCCACCTATTACTGCTGAAAAGCTTCTTTTCAGGAACCTGTTCCTTGTCAAATTTATGGAGCAGAGAATGTACATTGAGGAGTTGTTCTTGGCCAATGACCAAGTTGAAGAAATAGTCATCTGTTACCCATAGGGAAATATACTACATCCATTGTTATTATTTTGTGATATACATGAATCTACAATACATTCTATGAAGTTATCCTATTGTGACTTCCTGATCTGTTGTGCTGATTTCACTAGTCAATGTTATGTTTGCTTTGCCTTCTATATAAATATTTGGTAAGGATACCAAAATCTGATGATGTATGACTCCCACTGCAGCACTGAAACATTGTTCACTCTAGTTTAACCTAGTCTGTGAATGATGCTGAATCTTATTCGTTGGAAAACCTTGCTTTGAAACAAGACAGGTGAAGAAATATAGTTGCTTATCTATAGCCATTTGTTTGGTCTGTATCATTTTTAATCTAGCTGAGTAGTAGGGCTTTCATGTTAGATTCTTGCTAAATAAGAGTAGCATCCCAGACATCTCAAATGTGCAGGTGAAAGCTGCTCTCTCTAAAGCTAAAAACACAGCATCAATGGGACCGGATGGGGTCCCCGGCTGTGTGCTACATGAACTCAACGAAGAACTAAACCCGCACATAAGGCAGCTGTTTAATCTTAGCCTCACCACAGGATATGTGCCCAAGGAGTAGCGTACGGCAACTGTGGTCCCACTCCACAAAGGCAGTGCCTCTAAGGACCCTGGTAATTACCGCCCCATAAGCTTAACAAGCCTGGTCTGCAAAGCTATGGAGAGGATCATAATGGAACTCATAAACAAGGACATAGGGGAATTGCAGACCTTGGACCCAACCCAGTTTGGCTTTGTCAAGGGCAGCTCTTGCCTTTTGAACTTGGTCGACTTCTTCGAAACAGTCACCAAGGCCATTGATGAGGGAAAGGCAGTCCATACAGCCTACCTTGACCTTGCAAAAGCTTTCGACACAATACCCCACTCGGGTATTATAGAGAAACTTACCAGCTTAAATGTAAACCCATATGTCACAAGATGGGTTGCAAACTGGCTAAAGGACAGAACCCACAGGGTTAGAGTTGCTGGAGCCATGTCAGACTCCAAGCCAGTTACAAGTGGAGTCCCACAGGGCTCAGTCCTTGGCCCCCTATTGTTCGGCATCTACTTCTCAGAAGTACAGGCAAACATAGGAGGACTATGGCTGACAAAGTTTGCGGATGACTGCAAACTGGGTGCCATAGTGGATAGTACATCGGACACAGACATCCTTCAGAGGGGTCTCACGGAAACTGATAGCTGGTGCCAGAGCCATGGCCTGAAGTTAAACGCAAAAAAGTGTATAGTTATACCCTTCTGGAAAAACAAGGTAACCCCAAGCTACCATATGGGTGGCAACCCACTAAGCACAGAAGAGGTTATCAGGGACCTAGGGACCCAGGTTGACAGTGGCCTCTCGTTTAACGATCACGTTGCTAAAGTGGTTCGAAAGACCTTCTACATTGCCCACCTGATCATGAAGGGATTCACATCCAGATCAAGTGAGGTCATTGTTCCCCTGTACACTCCACTTATCAGACCAATGATCGAGTACAATGCCCCATTCGGGATGTATCTCACCCGACACCTGCAGCAATTGGAGAGACCCCAAAAGTTCCTCACCAAAAGGATAAAGGGACTCCAAAACCTGTCATATGCTGCCAGACTGAAGAAACTCCAACTCTATTCAGTTGCATACCGTCTGCTCAGAGGTGACCTGTGCCTGACATACAAGGCCATGACCAACCCGGAATTAATGGACATGCTCCACCTCAAAAAATCCAAATCCACCAAAACCACTAGAGCAAGAGACTTAAACCTTAGCACGGATATAAATAGGACATGCTGGAGAGATAGATTTATCACCCAGAGACTCCCCATGCTGTGGAATAAAATCCCGGTCCATGTGAGGCAGAGCACCTCGCTGGCTCTTTTCAAGAGAAATCTTGACCGGTGGATGGGAGATCGTAGGTTTACCCCGGGAATCATCTCTGTGTCACTACTAGACAGAGGCACAACAAACTAATGGGCACAGTATTTCTAACATAAGGGGCGGCGTAAGCCACATAACTTTGGGCTAGGCTTATAAATGCCCTAGGGCAGTTAGCCTAGTATAAACCTATGAACCTATGAACCTATATGTATATTTTATACATATGCAGCATACAGATGTGGGTACTAGCTTGGTTCTTCATTTGAGCAGCACAACTTATAAGTAAAAGGTAAATTAAATCATAGCTCTTGTGCCTGGGAACTTAATGACATTAATCGTGAATGGGAAACGTAACTGCTGGGGATGAGAGAGAATTGTATGTACAACAGACTTTTGTTTAAAAGAAAAAAGTATGAGAAGGGCATTCCAGGTAGCAGGCAAGAAGAAACACTTGTGAAGATTAGAATACCACTGCAAGGTAGCTATATGAATCAAATATTAATAAAAATGGGGACACATATGTTACGGTTTATATAAGATTGTGACAAGACTAAAAAACAATTATAGTATAAATCAGCCTAAGTAGAATAATATTTAGGTTCAAGCAACTGACATTAATGAGTATATAGTTCAATAAAATATTTGAAAAAGGGAAAATACTATTTTTGAGATGGAAATAATTAAGGAATGATGACTAAGATATGTGTCGGTGGTCAAGTATTTCATCACCCATATGCTATCAATCCCAGTGTATGAAAAAAGTGCTTGCCTAAATGACTTTTTTTTTAAATGAGAAACATTTTTATTGAATTATGACTTATGACATAGGCAGTCATACATTTATATAAATGAAAACAAACCACATTGGCAATTCCAGTTGCAAACATTGTATATCACATATAATCTTCTATGTAGTCAATGTCTATTAAATATTAAATAGGTCAATCAATTCTTGCCTTCCCTTAAACCTCATTCCTCCTCCAAAACATTATTCTGCATGTATTGTTCCCACAATTCCCATTTTTTCTATGTAATTTGCTCCTACCCTTTACTAAAAGATCCCACTTCTGATTCTTTCATCTCTTGGTTACTATATACACTACTTCTAGTTCAGTTGGTTTAGACTTTGATTTCCATTTTCTAGAAAATGATTTTTTTGGCTGCCGCCAGAATTAAATTCAGCAAGGGTTCCAGATGAAGAGGGAAGAGGCTCATCATACATGCAGTCATGTTATGAGTCTTCTCTGGCATCAAGGACATTTTGTTTCCGACCCTAACTACCACCCTCTGGGGGGGCATGAGCTACCTGCTTCACTGAAGGAGCTCACAATATCTTCCCATTCTGAGTTTATGGATAAGCTCTAGCATCACACTATCTATTGGTTTGCAGGGACACAGGGAGCTACTGTGAATAGTCAAGGGTCTTGTATCCACTTACTTATTCAAAGGCTTTGAAGTGATTTCATTATATTTTCTTTTTAACTAAAAAATAATTAGCATTTGGCATAATGTTATCTTTCCTTTATAATGAGAGGTTGTTTTTAACATGTGATGTAAAGGCTGATGAAATATGGACAAAAGCTATTACTCAATTATAAAATGGAATTTTAATTTCTCACACATTTCTTCACCTCCTTGAATTCCTGTGAAATCTCAAGTGCTGTGTAATAGTTTTTTGTTTATGTTTTATTTTTGGTACATCTTTTGATTGGTACATCCTATTCCTTCCATTTGTGGATCTTACTCTTTCCGTTCAAAGAAGTTTGACTGATTGCCAGTTGACTATGGGGGACGTTTAATAAAGCCTACATGGACTTATTTGCCATATAGGCATAGTGGCACAGTGCTTACATGGAAGTAAGCAGATGTGCGATCCAGTAAATGGAGCCAAAGGCCATGCACGAGCATGCAAACAAGGAAGTGGCTGTGACATGCAAATCACCTCATAACCAGGTAAAATGCATGCAAATGAGAGGCAGGTAGAGTGATCCAGCAAGCAGATAGGCAGTCATGTAGACCACGTGTCGGTGTCTGTAATAAGTAAAAATGACACCAGGGGCTGTAAAAGTATAGTTACAGTGGCAGAAATAGTATAGAGGACACAGATATGTGCAAAAGTAACCCCTGTGTGTCCAAAACCATATGGAAAATAATGGAAAATAATTTTGTTAATACCCTGGATATGTTTGCACATTGTGCTGCAGTGCACAAACATGCCATTATGGAAAAAAATTGCAAAAAAAAACAGAATTTGTGAGTATGAAACAGTAATGCATTAGAAGATTCTGTGTGGAGTATGTACAATGTAAGACTGCTGTGGTTGCTAATGAGGCAGGGCCTGAATCCATGTAGGTACCAGGTACTTGCACAGATCTGTAGTGGCCTGGGGTTACTGAATAGCACAAATGGGTATCTGCGTCCGTAGATCCCACCTGTGTAGGCACAGAACCATCTTGGTGTCCATAGAAGTGGCAGCTGACATAAAAAGGGGGTGTGCCTGCAAACTTTTAAGCTCATTAGAGCGTAGCAGCAGCTGTTTGCACAGTGCACCACTCTGCTCAGCAAGGGTAGTGTGTCTGGTGAATGCTAAGCTTTGTTTACCTAAGGGGTATGGGTTTCAATGGGTTTGAGCATGTTTGCCTGGTGCACAGCCCTGCTGAATGTGACCTGCCATGGGAGTGTGTCTGCTCATTGTTAAGCTTTGATTATGTCTGTGGCGCAAGTTTGTGTGGCATGCAGCAGTACTCAGCAAGGAAGTTTGTCAAAAAAAAATTGGCTGAGAAAGCCAGTGATATATTAATTACTGATGAGCCCTATTTCACTTAATCCAGGGCCAATAAACACCTTAATTATGTACTTGGCAGGTGGAATGCATCATAGATAGCCTATCACACAGAGGACACAAACAGTAGAGCACTATAAAGTATGCATACACCCTACAATCTGATTTTTCCCCATACCCTGCACCATTGGAGAACAGACTTGGAAATTTTAACATACAGAATGCTAGGGGCTGCTGCAGGTCTGCTACATATGTAGGTGTTAGATGCTGAGTTCAACGCAGCTGCTGCTGATGCTGACCATAGGCCTAGACTGAAATTGGGAGAAGAGTGTTCAGGCCCAGGGTAACCTACCAAGAGCTACATGAGCTGGAGATTGCAGAGTGCTACAGGATGGACAGGGACATACTACAACAGCTTAGTGAGCTGTGCCACCCTCAACTTAGACCCAGAGCCAACAGAGGGGAGCCTATCCCAGTGGAAACAAAGGTATGTGTAGCCCTTAGGAAACTAGCTACAGGTACTCTCCAAAGACCAACTGGGGACATGATGGGGGTCTCACAGACATCTGCTACCAGGGTACTCCACCAGTTCCTGGATGCCATGCTGCCACATGCCAGTGAGCACATTTATCTTTCCACACCCCTAGGAGAGGGCCAGCAGTATGCAACTCTTCTACCCTGAAGTACTGGGTGCCATAGATTGCACTCATGTATACATCAAGGCACTACCCGGTGAAGAGGGTAGAATCTATGTCAACCTCAAGTGGTATTGCTCCATCAGCTGCCAGGGCATGTGCAATGCCAAGGGCATTATCATGAATGTGTGTGCTGGCAGCCCTGGTAGTTATCACAACTCCCATATCTGGCATGCATCACAGCTGTACCAGATGTTTGCTAGGGGGACATCCCACATGGCCATTTACTTGAGGATGCTGCCTACACTCTGGAACCATGGGTGAAGACAGCCATCAGAAATGCTCACCCGCTCACTGAAGAATGCCATAATGAGGCATATACACAAACCAGGAACATCATAGAACGTGTGTTTAGGCTGTTGAAGTCATGGCTCCGGTGCCTCAATATATCTGGTGGAGCCTTGCAGTATTCTCCAGCCACATGTGCACAGATGTTCAGAGTATGCGCCATGCTACACAATATGGTCCTGCAGAAATAGCTGCAGCAGGATCAGCAAAGGGAAGGGATGCACAGCCCCCCACTAGTGCCTAGGATACCACAGCTGCACCCACAGGGGGGCTCAGAGGAAGAGCCCCCTGAGACATAGGCATGCCCAATATGCCTTGGCACTGGCCAAGAGACAACACATAGCATGTGCACTGATAACCTAGAGCCCTAGGGACTGACACCATACCCTGACTACATACATATCAGTAAAAATGATGCCAGCCAGGCCACGCAACATGTACCTCACCATGTATTGGCTGTGGACTGCCTGCATCAGATAGCGTCAGCCCCAAGCTACAGGTCTGTTAACTACTGCATTCACAAGGTAAGTCACTCTCTTGTACACCACTTGTAAGGGGTACTATATTATGGTAGCATATGTATGGACCTGCTGCATGTATGCAAGGGGATATAGTGGGCTATATATAATCTGCTGCTGGGCTGCTTGCAAAGATCTATAGTGGGATACTAAACTACTTGTACAGCTCTAACAGCCACTTGGGACAACAGGTACTCTGTTCACTAGTATGTACCCCATAATAGCCACTAGGCCACATGGCTCCATGATAGTAGACCAGGGAGATGCCAAACAGTGGGGTCACAGGATAGTCACACATCTGTCTATGCCAGCGGAGCATAGGCTGGTTGTCCCCCACCCCAAACACATCAGTGTTGCCATACAACTGCTGTAACAGTAACTTTGCATTGATATACCAGCAGAACAGAAAATTACCCTATCTTCTTGATAGTGTGGGGGAGAAACCTCTCTGTTTGGTGGCTGGTGTGGCTCAGTGGGCCAGGGACAGTAGCATGTGTGATGGTGCTGTTGGTTTGAAACTGGCAGCATCCATCTTTTGCATGTCAGGTACTCATATGGAGGTAGTTCCACAGACTGTCCTAACCCCTCAATCTGTTACTGCAAAAAAGCTTGACAAAGTCAGTGTGAATGGGGCATAAAAGACCATACCTACAGACAAACATTATACATGCTCTGAGTAACTTAGCAGGTGGCTAATTTAACAGCAGGCTGCAACAGGTCAGATTAGCTGCAGGATGTAAAGGCCATCAGTTTAATGTGTCAGTAAGTACAACAACTCAGCAAGTAATGTACAGTATAGCACCGGGAAAACCACAAATGTATGAGGGACACAGCAGAGATATGGGGCAAAATGCTGGACATTCTGCAAAAACATGTACAGGGAGAAGTATGTAGATGTTCACCCTGTTTGTGGTATTTCACCATGTACCCCAGTCACATCATACCTCTCAACTTCTTACAGCAGGAAATCTGGCCAAATAAAGTGAATAAAAGTTGAACCAAGACCCACAACTTGGGGCAGGTTTTAAAAAATTGCTCCCATGAATGTAGAATGTGGATAGAATAACAGGTCCTGTATTTGCATGACTCTCCTGCTGTGCATGCAGTCTGAAACTCAGATATCTGTCAGTATTAATTTACTTCAGTCTTGACTGATTTGCCACTAATTTGCCAGAAAACAACAATGGTTATGTGAAACGGGCCAAAAATATGCGACAATAGTCTGGACAGTCTGTGAAGCTCTCTACAGTTCTGAAGTTTGACTCACATATTAAGGTCAGCAAATGGCTGGGGAATGCCTTGAACAATATCAGGCAACTACAGTGGTGTGGTAACAGGTGCAGCAGTCAATGGCCTGCAGCACACAATAATCCCAGACTGGAATACAGGTAGCTTTGGATGGGAGTCACCTTGTAAGTACTGACAAACACACAGGGCATACTTCTACACTTAGCTAACATGAGTCCAAGTCTGTTGCTTCTACCGCCTAAAGTCCTGTTATGTGGAAATATATCTGTACAGACATACTGCCACATATACATATCTGTCCCTCCCTATCCCCCTCATGTTTTATTAGTGTCTCTATCAGCATGTTGCACATATATATGTATGATAACAAAATGTATGCATAACAATGTAAAGTACAACGATGCATAGAATCCCCACATATGTCTACACACATAGCTACATTTAAGGAGACAATCCTGTTATACACATTGATATAGATATGCATGGGGATATATGAATTTTCCCACATACCCCTGAATGCTGGGGTTATCTGCACATACACATCACAACAGCTGTCCGAAGGCACCAGACCAAGGCCACAACAGTACATAATCCACTCACTTACAGATCCCTGAGCCTGTGATCTGTCACCCTGCAGAGAGACATAGGTACACAGGTGGTGTAATATGCAATGGGTGTAACACAGTCCTTGGATAGGGCATATTGTCTCTGGCCACATGTCTGCGTATCAAACTGCAAATAGCCACAGCCACATATGGCAAGACTGGTAAGTGTACACACATAGCAGGGATATTAACATGTATCCCATCCCTAGGACACTAGATACAATAACAGTACCAAGCAGTATCACTCTGCAGGCCACACACGCTGTCTAACGCAAGGCCACTTTGCATATCCATAAGTACTGTGCCGGCATCAACATATATAACAAGAATAACCTGTGGCATATGCAATAGGTACTGAGAGCTGTAGTGTGTAATACTAGTTAGAAAGGAGTTCTAAACTCACATCCTCCAACTCTGTGTGGGTGTGTATCAATATATCCCCTCATAGGACTATGGATATGCTTATATGGCTTGTCTCCATGCAATGGTACGTATTTTATGGCCCTGTGACTGGCTGCTGGCATCTAAATTCCCTCCTCTGTGAATGTCATCCACCTTAAGAGCACTGGTTTGCTATCTGGCAATAGGTAAACTCCATGGTGCATGTGATAAGTACTGCAGGCTATAGTGTGTAATACTAGATAAGTAGAAGTTCTATTCTCACATCATCCAAGTGTGTGTGTGTGTGTGTGTGTGTGTGTGTGTGTCTATATCCCCAAGCAGCAGTTCACACAAGCCCCTATGGGCTATCTCTGGGCAATGGTTATGCATTTTATGCCCCCTGACTAGCTGATGACCTCAACATTGGCTTCCATTACAACGCCTGCTGATGTTATCTACCTTATGAGCACTGGCTGACAATGCATAATCAGGTAAACAGAATTGTGCATGCAACAATTGCTGCAAGCTATAATGTGTATTACTATATAGGTAGGAGTTCTAATCTTGCATCATCCACCTTGTGTGTGTAAGTACGTTTCCAAACAGGTTAGAGACACACCCATGTGGCATATCCCTGTACATTGGTTATGCATTTTATGGGCCTGTGACTAGCAGATGGCCCTAAATTGCCCTCTTCCACATAAGCAGAATTGATGTCCACCACCATCTACATTTGTACTTGCAGACTACCCAGGTGGAATGCACCAAGGGTAGTAGAGTGTCTCACAGGGTATGAAAGCATGATGATGCTGACTGTCCCTATTGTCCCTGACACACTGTTCTACACATATGCATCTAGGGAGCCATGCACATATACTGGCATACCTTGCTGGTGTCATATTTCTACTGTGCTGCCTTGCCATCCTGTGCCCCTGTATTCCTGCCATGAGTCTATAGTTGCACCACTCAGACTCCTGGGACAAAAGCATACACAGGTCCATGACACATCTGTCATTCTGTAACTCTACCACCAATGTACCAACAGGCAGAAAAGATATACAATGTTTGATGTGTATTCTTGACACATGCCAACATGCAGTACCTATTGTGGCCCACAACAACTGCCATGGCATAACACTACTGCACTACACAAACACATGCAAAGTTATATAGTCACCCTGTGCATCAGATACATATATGCAGGTATGTGCATCAATGGCATGGATGGCAGGGATGCGGCCTAGGTGTTATCACATGCACGGGATGTGGTGTTGGAGTGCTGGAGGTCTAGACTGTGCCAAACAGTTGACAGCATGTGTGTGAGTCAGGAAGAGATGCTGGTTACATATTCCATGGAGATGTGCTGTGTGTGTCTGTAGGTGATTTGCATGTGACAGTGGTGTTGGAGTGTCTGCATGTACATAGTCAAGCTCAGTCATGGCCCTACACATGTGCATGGTAAACAACTGTGGACCGTACATGTTAGAGTGGACAGTTCACCATCTCTGGTCACAATCACGGGAACTGGTTTCACCAGGACGTAGTACGGGCAGCACTATGTCAAAGGTCAGATGTTGTACTTGATGGTTACTGCTGCCTGCTGGACCTGTATCCCCCATGGGACCACCCAGGAACACATGTCCATGGCGTGTCACATCATGGTGTGGATAGCACACCTCCTTCTGCAGTGCTGGAGGTACTGCCGCTATGGGAACGTGAGTGTGCACAGCCACATGGACTCCCAGTAGATGATGATGTTGGCCTATGTTCATGTGTCTGATGCCCAACCCCAACCATATGTTCCAGCACAGATGTGTGCTCAATGACAGACACTGTCTCAGCCCACTATCTGTCCACTACATCAGTGAAACATTCCATGGCATCACCAGTGCAGTGGAGGCAGTCATGATGCAGTGGAGGCAGTCACGGATATCAAACTGTGCTGCATCCATAACCCTAAGCATACATCTGGTGGTGCATTCGGTTCATGCCTGTGCCTTCATGCCAGCCTGAAACAAACAACGTGGGACCCCCAATGTGACACCTGCAACAGGATGTGGATGGGCAGCCGTCCTCCTTAGAGCAACCTTTCAATCTGCCTGTGTGGGACCTCACCAGCTCTCTGGCTATGGCCAGTGTCTACACTCACTGATGCTATAGTGTAACTGGGTATATGTGGGGATACTGACTGTATGTCAGTATGTATGTAAGTATGTATGTACTAAAGTACGTAGCTAATGCTAATATGATACTGGCTATTTTGCTGATATTCTGAGTATGTGTGCACAACTGTGAGTAAAAGCCAACCCCCCCCCTCTAATGCAGATAGGCCTGGCACCCATGTACTGGTCTGTAGAGCCTGCCATAATGACTGCTAATGTATTATACTGGTGAAAACAGTAAGCTTATCTGGATGCTCTGCTGATGTGGATGCTGTGGCACCCACTTCCAGGATCTATGGCAGGATTGTTGGCTGAGAGTTGATCCTAGGTTCACCAGGCATTCCTCTGTGACTGAGAGTGGTTGTTCTGTTGGAGGCCTCCCAGTGGTGGCAGCACGATCCCTGGCAACAGCAGCTGCCCTTTGATGTATGGCATTGACCATGTCTGTGGCTCAGTTTCAAACCTGCTCTTAGGTCTTGTCCTGTTAGCCAATCTCATTAACAGCCCTCACAAGGTTGACCCACAATGCTGCCCCCTCTCCATGATTGTGGTGACCCCTTGACAGCAGGATGTGATGGTTGAGTCTGAGGGCATGCAGTATAGTGTCATTTTCTGCCAAAAAAATGAAGGATGTCTCTGATGGTACATCGTTCTTGCCAGACAGCAAGAGGGGAACACATGGGGGGTGGAGCCTGAATGGCTAACTGAAACCACCAGTATTTTAGAGCTGTATATAACTAGTTAAATAAGACAAGAAAAATATTCTTTTTTTTCTTCAAAGTATAAAATCTTATAGATAAATGACTAATTTACATAATTAGAAACATTGGTGAAGTTTTACAAATAATTTCCTGTCAAAAAGCTTGGAGATATATTGACTTGTTAAAATGAGCAACTCAATGAATTCTCACTAGGATGCTGCCTTAAAGAAGGAACTACAACCAATGGCATCTACCCTGCAGGAGTTTTCTTTGAAGATGGAAGATTTTAAAGAGAACCTAGAAAATCTTAAAACAAGCAGTCAAAAGCAGGCTGACACCCTCAAGGAAATGCTACAACAACACCAGACAAGGACAACAGGAATAGCGGTTTCTCTAAATGACTTAGAAAGCAGACTTAAGGAAGACGAAACACAGAAAGAACTGCTTCTTAAACAAAAAACTTGGTTGGTTAATAAAGTAGATGACTTGGAAAATAGGGAGAGGAGAAATAACATCAGGATTTTTGGATTACCTGAAAACACAGAAGGTGGGGATATTATTTCCTTTTTATCAAGCTGGATCCCTGACTTTTTAAATTTAAAATAAGGACATTCCTTTGGCATTGAAAGGGTACACAGAGCTCTTGGGAAACCTGCCACTAACTCAATTTCTCCTTCTAGGTCAATAACTATCAAATTTCTATCCTACTTGGACAAGGAACTGATTTTAAGATCTGCTTGGAGGAAGGCACCTCTAAAATATAAACAGAGCCTGATAAGATTTGATAACGACTATTCATCTAGAATAATGGAACAAAGGAAAAAAGTGTGGCCAATGATAAAGTTTATGAAACAAAATAACATCAAGGCATAACTTGCATATCCAGCTAAGATAAGAATACTGTATGCCAACGAGATGAGGACTTTTATTGACTTAGGGGAAGCCTCTTCATTTATTATAGCTAATAATGTTACTACTTTACCAGAAGATATGGATTGGATGTCTCCTTCTCTCAAGACAACAAAAGAAACAAATGTCTGGACAGATGTCAAAAGGAAGAAGCAAAAGTCTGATACTGTTACAGCAAAATCTCTCAAAGTATCTATTATGATATGAATTGTTTTAACATTACTTTAAAGACCAATTTACTGCTTGGAATTTTAAAACAAAAGTAACTAACTACTGGAATCTTTATCTATATTTTTTGGAAATAGATGACACATGAGAGTTTTCACATTACCTCAAGTATGTAAAACAGAGTACTTTTCTTTCACAGAAGAAGGGTTATATAGCAGATAAGATATTTATACTGTAAATCAACATACATAGTATATGTGTATTTTCTCTTAATTTTCTCTTTTCTTTCTCTCTCTTCTCTCTTTTCTCATTATTTATTTTAATTGCATCTCGTCTCCCTTTCTAAATTCTCTCCTATTTACTGTACTAATATAGTCTGTATATATTTAATAACTCACTATCTATACATAGATAAATAATAGTCTAAAATAATCTGGTTTTAAGATAGACTAATTGGAATAGTGAACTTAATTAATTGTTATTACAATATTTATTAAATTAATGATAGTCGCTGTTGTGCTTATTGAGATTGGGGACATGTTCGTGATTAACTCTGAAATGTTCCGTTCATGTACATATGTCCTTTGAATTATTTCCTTTTAGTATTAACAAATATATAAAAAAGGAGGGAAATGTACTGTTGGTTAAGAGAAGTGAAGCTTTTTTCACATTCTATTTGAGTTGCCATAGCAACAGTAAACAATTGCTGCAGTTTCTAAGGACACTGTGAACCTGCAAAGTGCATTTAGCCTCACATATAACAAATAATAAGAGAAAGTAATGTTGTTTAGTTATTAAAATGAAAAACAACCTAAGCAAGGTAAAATAAACACATAACAGGACTATTTGTAAATATTTTATGATTTATCCTCATAGCATTACATATTCCTGGAAACACAAGTGAAATAGGTTCATGGGTTCATAGGTTTATACTAGGCTATCTGCCCCAAGGCATTTATAAGTCTAGCCCGAATTTTTGTGGCTTACGCCACCCCTTATATGAAAAAATACTGTACCCATTAGTTTGTTGTGCCTCTGTCCAGCAGTGACACAGAGATGATTCCCGGGGTAAACCTACGATCTCCCATCCACAGGTCAAGATTACTCTTGAACAGAGCCAGCGAGGTGCTCTGCCTCACATGGACCGGGACTCTATTCCACAGCATAGGGAGTCTCTGAGTGATAAATCTATCCCTCCAGCATGTCCTATTTATATCCGTGCTAAGGTTTAAGTCGCTTGCTCTAGTGGTTTTGGTGGATTTGGATTTTATGAGGTGGAGCATGTCCATTAATTCCGGGATGGACATGGCCTTGTATGTCAGGCACATGTCACCTCTGAGCAGATGGTATGCGACTGAATAGAGCTGGAGTTCCTTCAATCTGGCAGCATATGACAAATTTTGGAGTCCCTTTATCCTTTTGGTGAGAAACTTTTGGGGTCTCTCCAATTGCTGCAGATGTCGGGTGAGATACATCCCGAATGGGGCATTGTACTCGATCATTGGTCTGATAAGTGAAGAGTACAGGGGAACAATGACCTCACTAGATCTGGATGTGAATCCCTTCATGATCAGGTGGGCAATGTAGAAGGTCTTTCTAACCACTTTAGCAACGTGAGTGTCAAAAGAAAGGCCACTGTCAACCTGGGTCCCCAGGTCCCTGATAACCTCTTCTGTGCTTAGTGGATTGCCACCTATATGGTAGCTTGGGGTTACCTTGTTTTTCGAAGGGTATGACTATACATTTTTGGCGTTTAACTTCAGGCCATGGCTCTGGCACCAGCTATCTGTTTCCGTGAGTCCCTTCTGAAGGATATCTGTGTCCGATGCACTTTCCACTATGGCCCAGTTTGCAGTCGTCTGCAAACTTTGTCAGCCAAAGTCCTCCCATGTTGGCCTGTACTTCTGAGAAGTAGATGCCGAACAATAGGGGCCAAGGACTGAGCCCTGTGGGACACCACTTGTGACCGGCTTGGAGTCTGACATAGCGCCAGCAACTCTAACCCTGTGGGTTCTGTCCTTAAGCCAGTTTGCAACCCATCTTGTGACATATGGGTTTACATTTAAGCTGGTAAGTTTTTCTACAATACCCGAGTGGGGTATTGTGTCTAAAGCCTTTGCAAGGTCAAGGTAGGCTGTATGGACTGCCTTTCCCTCATCTATGGCCTTGGTGACTGTTTCGAAGAAGTCGACCAAGTTCAAAAGGCATGATCTTCCCTTGATGAAGCCAAACTGGGTCGGGTCCAATGTCTGCAAGTCCCTATATCTTTGTTTATGAGCTCCATTATGATCCTCTCCATAGCTTTGCAGACTAGACTTGTTAAGCTTATGGGGCGGTAATTACCAGGGTCCGTAGAGGCACCGCCTTTGTGGAGTGGGACCACAGTTGCCATACGCCACTCCTTGGGCACGTATCCTGTGGTAAGGCTGAGATTAAACAGCTGCCTTATGTGCGGGTTTAATTCCTCATTTAGCTCGTGTAGCACACAGCCGGGGACACCATCCGGTCCCATTGATGCTGTGTTTTTAGCGTTAGAGAGCAGCTTTCACCTGCGCATTTGAGATGTCTGGGAGGCTACACTCCACTGGGATAGTTATCTCTCCTTTAGGGGGGGAAAGGGGGTGAAGTTTGCACTGAACCTGTCTGCCAGTATGTTGGCAATGTCTGTGGGTTCAGTGATTTTTGTATCATTTTGGACTAATTCTGAGCATATCTGGGAGTTTCCACCCAGGTTCCTAACATAGCTGAAAAAGGCCTTATGATTGTCCTTTGAATCCATGGCAATTTTTCTCTCAAAATTGGCCTTAGTTGATTTTATGAGTGCTCGTATTTTTTACTAATAATGATCAGGGTGACTTCCCTTTTATGGATTTTGTTCTATCATGTAATAGCTTTCTCCTCTTATTGTAAAGTTTGTTAATGGCTGGGGTCCACCAGACTGGACGTTTGCTCTTTGTGGAAAGAGTCTTGGTTTTATTTGGGATTGCCTGATCCATGCAGTCCTGGAGGTGTTCATAGAAGGCATTTGTAAGGGCTTCCGCAGCTTGGGTTGTGGTTTCCACTGTCTCAGGGGCCTTGAAGGATACCACACCAGTCTTGAGTAGTGTGAAGTTTGCTTTAGAGAAGTTCTTCACTGTGGTCTTTTTGTTTGGGGTGGGGGTGGGATGTGGATTTCCAGTGAGATTAGTTTATGATCAGATCTCACCAATGAGGGATATACTTCCGGTGTGGAGCATTTTGTCCCCATGTTTGTGATAATGAGATCTAGTATATTTTCTCCTCTCGTGGGAACAGTGACTAGCTGTTCCATGGCATTTGAATTTATGAACTCCAGGAACCGTTGGGCTAGAAAGTTAGGGCTTGAGTAATGTTCCCAGTCTATATTCGGTAGTTGAAGTCACCCAATAAGATGGTGTTTGGAGATACATTTATACCCTCCAGTGTCTTCAGGAAGGCTGTGTGGGGTTCCTGGGTTTGAGAGGGTAGCCTGTAGCATGCTACAATTTGTAGAGCAGTTTTGCCTATGGTTAGTTGCACCTGGATGGTTTCCAAGCTTGCGTTGCCACCAACCTGGAGGTGTGGGTATCCTTTATGAATATGGATACAACCCTCCTTTTGTGGTGTGGTCCGGGTTTTGGGGCGAACGCATGATATGAGGTAAAACCTAATAGTGCCGGGGTGCTCTCAGGAGCCTTGAACCAGGTTTCAGTTACAGCACAGACATCAATGTTCTCCATACTGAGAATGGCCTCGAGTGCGTGCATTTTGAGATTTAGACTTCTGGCATTGAGCAGCATTACCCTCAGTTTCTTTCCATTTTTGTTTTCTAGGGTGGTAGGTTTAGAATTTGAGCCTTGCCTAAAAAAGGCACTATGGGGGTGGCAAGAGCCTTAGCCATTATCTGGAATCCCAGGGGTGACAGGTGCAAGCCGTCCCTTGCGAAGCAGCGTGGCTTGTCAAACATGTCATCCCAGGCAGACAGACAATGGATCCCCTTTGAATGACACCAGACATTAAGCCAATTGTTAAAGCTGATCATCTTGTCTCTATATTGTGGCATCATTCTTGGTGAAGGAAGGATACTGCTCAGGGTTAGGGTCATACCTGCCTGGGCTACATAATCAGAGAGCTCCTCTATGTCTCTTTTCATGTAGTCCAGGGAGGTACATCTCAGGTCGTTCACACCAGCATGGACAATGACTGTGTCATATTTGTACTTGCCGTGGAGTGACCCGAGTGCTTGTGTTATGTGGCGGATTCTAGCGCCCGATGTTTCCAAACTACATATGCACTTAATTGTAGCTGCTTGAATCAAAAGTATTACTCAGTTTAGCTGTGGTGGTGGTGCTGCAGTAGCATTGTCGCCTCACAGTAAGACGTTGTCCTGTTCGATTCTCAGCTAGAGCATCTTCTATGTGGAGACATGTGTGGATGGCCGTGCCTTCGTTGAAGGTTATGCATCAGGGCCGGAAACTTGGCACATAAAAATCTACTGCCAATCATTAGCGGACTGGAATTCAGCTGTGGCGACCCCTAACCAGGAAAAGCCGAAAGACACAACAACTCAGTTTAACATGCTGATTCCGCAAGCTGTGTGCACTGTAAAAGTTACATTTTATATGTTACTTGAAATTGACAGTCTCTAGAGCACATGAAAAGATACATATTACTCATTGCAACATGTTATCTTTGCAGTTACCTCACACTCTATACAAACTCACTTGGCAACTGATAGCTATACATTTAAAATATAAGTTTAAATATTAAATGTGCCCTTGAAATGGTATTGACATTTTGACAAAATATAATCTGAACTGTAAAATGAATGACTTGAAAGAAGTGAAGTAATACATAGATTTCAAAGACAGTTCTTGACACTACAGTATAAGTAAAAATGTATATTCACAAGGAAGTATTGAAATGTTTTAGTCTTCCAATTACAATAGCTTACTGTCAACATTTTGCGATATCAGAAAGTTTGAAGAGCTAAGAAATTACTATTATTTGTCTTTATAATGATTATTAAACAGATGTTAGACTCTGCTTTGTTTAATGAATTGTGACACATGTTTATGAGGAAAAGTGGACTCAATTAGATGTTATTACAATAGTTATTAGATTAATGGTGGACACTGTTATGCTTAATGGGTTACGGGCATACCTCTCAACCTGGAAATATCAAAAATCTGGACAAAGGCACATGAAAATAGGTACAAATCTCTATGCTGATTAACATAAAAAATACATGCATAATTAGTTAGCCCCACCCACTCCAATGGAATTGTGGGATACCAACTTTCAAACACAAACTGAACAGACAACCAAAATATGGTCCCAGAGTAGACCCTGTAGTAAATGGTAACCATTTTTTGAAATGTGTAGCAATGATGTTTTGTACATCTGTATCTTACTTTCTGAGAAAGCATAATTAAATTACTTCCTAGGACTCCTCTGTACACCCTCATGAAACACAAAAGAGCAAGCAGGTATTAAAATACCAAACAGTAACCATAATATTTCTAATAAAAAAGGTGGCCATTTAAAGCACATACATTGCTCATGTGATGTATTCAGCTCTGTTTTAAATTTTTTGGTATTATTCATCATGAAAATATTTATGGGTCATAATAAGAAATGTCTCCCTGGGTACTAATTTGAGTTGATTATTAGGCATGGGTGCCCCATTAAGCAAAAAACATAAATATGTCACTTTCTGTTGTAGCAGATATAACTGCACTTAGCCTAATGCCCTAAATTAATTTCATGTTGACAACTCTGCTGGAACATAGGAAAGAGATACTGCATATATTTGTTAACCCTTGGATTACAAGTGGGGTATCCCATCCAATATACAGTCAGTATACCTGTCTTTAATTAACATGAAAACAGTATGCAGCCTTCCCACATTTTGTAACTGCAAAAATATGACATTTCATATTATTAAGTGCAGACAAAACAGATGCATAAATATATGTTAACTAAAACACACACAGACAAAGTCTGAATAACGAGTAATACAATAGTAAAACAGCACTGAGTCTGGGTCACAAATGAGGGAACCTCTCTGGGCCCGGCAGCAATAATTACACACACCAGCTAGTCTGAATAATGAGGTGGCACCACCGTTGAAGCAAAACACAGCGCTGAAGTCTGAGCAATAACAACCATAAACTACTTTGCTTAATTGCAAACACACTCCCCTAGTTTGAATAACAATACAACAGTAAAACAGAACTGATTTGAAGTCTGAATAACGAATGAGGGTGCTAACTGATTTTGAAGTACCTTCCCATCAGTATTAACAGACTACCTGAACTTTCCTCAAAGCTACTCTGAAACGACCAACAAACAACAGATCTTTGTCTTGAATTAGTAAATTTTAGTACCTCTAAGAGAAAGTTTAAAGCTAAGCTTTGCAGAGTAGTATCTTTACAGAAAATATAGCAGGAAACTCCACAATAACAAGCTGCTGAACAGTCAGCTAAGATCTCAAATCCAGCAATGTATTGAATAAATATTAATCACATATTTGGTTTAGCGTTTCAGTTATTATAGTGAATAGTGATCCATTTTCATTAACCTGTCATCAGAAACCTGCAGACACTTGCATTGTACACTTCTGTTCTATCCCTAAGGAACCTCTCTGGGACCAGAAGCAATAATACCCACTCTACTTAATTGCACAGTGCACACACATACCTGCTGCTGCTAGTGTGACTAACAAATGAGGTGATAGCAAAACACAACACTGAAGTCCAAGCAATAGCTACAGTAAACCACTCTGATGCCGGTCTGCTTAATTTCACACACACTACCCTAATTTGAATAATGAGAATAGCAAAACAGCACTGAAGTCTGAATAATGAATGAGGGAACCTCTCTGGGACCGGCAGTAATAAATCACTCTGCTTAACTGCACGCGCACACCTGCTGTCTGAATAACGAATGAGGTGGCAGCAAAAGAACCACTTTTTGCTCTGGCAGCAATAACTACAGGAAAACATTATTTAATCAGATAAAATGGGAGGTACTGGCAGCAATACCTACAGCAAACATACTCTGCTCTGCTTAATTGCACACACTCACACTTGCTAGTCGGAGATGAGGGAATCTGGCAGCAATAACTACGAGAGAAAAAAAACACAGCACTGAAGGCTGAATAACGAGGGAGCCTGGAGCCACTCTGCTTAATTGCACACACACAACAAACATACCCTCCTCTCCTAGCTAAGCTATGCAGACTGAATAATAATGGAATGAAAGAGAACCCCTTTGCTTAATAGATTAACTAAATTGCACATAGTTACACACAGTACTCAGATAAACCTGAGCGGAGCGGACAGATTGGGTCTGGCAGCAAATAAGAGTAAAAACCAAAGCAGCACTGATTCTGAATAAGTTTTCATAACAAACAACATATACTTATACCTCTGCTGCACTGAATGAAGAACCATTGAACCACTGCACTCTCTTCTGCCATTAGCGGTTAGCACTGCTGCTACTCTAAAAAATTCAAAGTAACAGTCCAAGTCCAGCAAAGCTGATGTCATTCACGCATGCCCCTTGTAGGCTGGTGATGTGTGGTGACATCAGCCATAAATTTAAAGTTGGAGTGGAGAAAAAAATAAATAAATAGTAAAAAAAAATCACGAATCAAAGGGGCCACTCGGGAATTCATGGCACCTCATTATTTTGCCCCCAAAACCGGTAAACACCGAGGAATTTGATGCAGTTGAGAGGTCTGGTTACAGGGCATGTTAGCGATTAACTCTGAAATGTTTCGTTTATATACATACTGTCAGTTTAATTATTTCCTATAATATTAACATAATATATAAAAGGAGGGAAAATGTACTGTTACTTGTGAGAAGTTTTCTTTACATTCTATCAGCCTCGTGAACTATTTCAGTTATTTTATTTTATTTTTTTGACACTCATTGATTAGGAACTGCTATATTTGTGTTGTCATGGCAACAGAAAACAACTGCAGCAGTTTCTATGGACTTTGTGAATCTGCAAAGTGCATTTAGCCTCGCCAATAACAAATAAAAAAGTAATGTTGTTTAGCTATTAAATTGAATTACAATCTAAGGAAGGACAAATTAGATAACTTAATAGAACAACTTGTAAATACTTTATAAATTGAATACATTGGACTACACATTCCTGGAAACTCAACTGAAATGCCCCAAATTACTCGTGAACTTAAATGAAACTGCCTGATTAATAAGCATAACTTACTTTAACAACTTGAATCCATAAGCTATCTGTTCTATATATGCTACATTTTATATGTCACTTGCATATGACAGTCTCTAGAGCACACACAAAAAAAAGGGTCTATATCTGTTCATCAAAACATCTGAAGTCCGAACACCATATGTTCGAACTTCAAACCACGAACTGCAAAAGCATTGATGTCTTAAAACAGTGATTTTTTTTTTTCCCAGGGAAAATAATTGCTGTTCCAAGAAACACACACGCAACACAAACACACCAAAACAACATCAATCCACACACATACACTCAAAATCCTACATGTAACCCTACACTAAACTGTACATACACTATTACCTATCCAATTACCTTAACCCAAACCCTAACCCTAAGGTCCGTCACTATTGCACACTCACCTGACCCGTGCCCTAACCCTAACTCACCTATCCCACCCTAACCCTAAAGTCTTTCACTATCGCACACCGACCTCACCCACACCCTAACCCTAACTCACCTAACCCGTGCCCTAACCCTAACATCCACACAATCACACACTTACCTGAACCCGACCCGTAACCTCCCACTACAGTCCTGATATTTGTGAAGCCACATAAACGGCCCACCCCAATTCTTTCCCTGGGAAAGAATTCAGAGGGCCATGGCTTTGCAATTACCAGTGTTCGAACTTTACAGTTTGAACATCTGGTATTCGATATTCAGCCATTTCGACGGACTGATATAAACCCAAAAAAATACATATTATTTTTGCAACATGCTATATTTGCACTAACCATACATTCTAAACTAACTCAATTAGCAACTGACAAGTTATTTATTTGAAACATCAGCCTAAAAATTGTGCCCTTGAAATATTTTTGCCGTTTTGACAAATCAAAACCTGAATTGAAAAGGAATGATTTGAAGAAGTGAAGTATTGTACAGATTTCAAAGACAGCTATTGACACTACAATATAAGTAGAAATGTATACATGCAAGGAAAAATTTAAATGCTTTACACTTTTAGTTAAAATAGCTTATTGTTAACTTGTTGCTTTATCAGAAAATTTAAAGAGCTAGGAAATTATTTCTAATTTGTCTTTATAATATTTACTAAAGTGATGTTAGTCACTGACTTGTTTAATGGATTGCGAGTCATACAAGATGGACTACTGAATGTTATTTCTATTTACCTATGTTTGCTGAACTTCTTTTAATAGTACTGATTTAAAACAAGGGAAAGACACAAAAGGGAAATCTCTGTTTTTGGTCAAGGGAGGAGAGGTTTAAGAGTATTCTAACTGCCCCCAAAACTTTCTCAGATGCTTTAAACACTATTTGATTAATACTTACCTAAAGTAAGTCTTGATTACCATATGGGTGCCTACACGTTCATTCTAGACCTGATGTGATTACCCATTCTGGAAGCAGGAGGTGCCCTATGCAAGGTGGGAATTCTCAGGGTGATCATAGTTCATTTTTAGACTCTGCTTTGTAAAGCTATAAATATGTAAAAGCTCTGCACACTAGAATGTAGAGCGCCTCTACTCAGAGTCAGGATACCACTGATAAGCCAAGTATTTTCATAAGTGTAAGTTGAAGTTGGTAAGCTGAAGAGTGGGAAAGTAAAGGAAGACACTACACCTACAATAAATTCATATTTCATTGGTAATCACTCACTGTCTTCTACAGAGTTCTTTAATTCAAATTATTTTAGTAATAATCTATTTGTTGTTGGCTTATTTAGTGTATGTTCCTCTGTTTCATTTAATTTATCCAAAATGACATATCTGACATGTTTGGGATCTCTTAAGGGTAAATAAATATTGAATATTTTCTAAGTCAACATAATAATTATTTACACTACTAACATTCCATCCTGATATATAAAATACTATAGAATAACAATAGAATAATATATAACTTTATATTTCTTTTAAGAAAATTTGCCATATAATAATTTAATATATGGAGCTCAGTTGATATTGTTGATTAAAGGTATGAGTGATAATCCAATAGATCTATCTTTATCTGTTGGATTTGGAATGACTTTCATTCCATGTTTAATGAGAAATTCATATTTACTTGTATTTGATATTTTAAAATTAATGTTTTATAGAAGTACTTTTTTAAAGCCTGACCAGAATTTTACCCTACTTGTATTTAAAGAAGAAAAAACATTAAATTACACTCCCAAGTTTGCACACATAAAAATAGCATTCAGTGTTATCAGAGAATATGGTATAACCACTATAATCAAAATAAAAAAAAAGGAAGCAAAATGTTTCTTCCAACAATAACTTGAAATGGATTTCACATTCTTATTATTAAATACCAATGGCTTAAATAATTCAAACAAAAGATCAAACATACTAAAATATTTAAATCTAAATAAGGCACAAGTAGTATTTCTCCAGGAAACGCATTTTAAGACTAATGATAGCTTAATTTGGAACCCTAAGGGCTACACAGTCTTAGCTCAAGCCTCCTATAGAACAAAGACAAAAGGAGTATCAATTCTCTGGAAGAAAAACATAATCACTCCAAAAGTTATTTATAAATATGAAGACAAAGAAGGTCTACTAGTGTTTATTATAATTAAATTTAATAACAGAATATTGACCTTAGCTAATCTATATTGGTTCTCAGGAATTGGAGCAGGAATGGTTAAAAAAACACCTAGATTTTTTTCCAATAATATTTTATTGTTTTACCAGAAAGGTAAGTAAGCATTAAATATGTACAGTTATACAGAGATCAAATGCAATAAAACCATAATGTGCGAGACATACATAGGCATTGTATACCTTCCAGTCCTAAAGCTATAAACCTAGATACAAATATATACATAAAATGCTACTGACAACAATAAATTGAGAGCCCAATTCATTCAGGTGAGAGATGATGTACTTAAACCTAAAGCTTAAAGTATAAAATATATAATAATGAGAAAGGGGACACATCACATCAGCACACTGTAACATCACATTATTAAAATAATTAAGTAACTATTTCAGTCCCCCTAAATAAGATCAAAAATAATTTTCCAAAATTTTTGATAATACTCTTGTTTGTTGCGGCCATTTACAAATAATTTATGTGATGATATATATTTCACTGCTAGGTTCCTGAAGCCGTTCCATGATAATTTGGTGTGATCCAACCAGTTTTAGTTATATAGAATTTAATTAATAATCATAGGGTAATAAGCACATGAAACTGTAGTTTGGATAATCATATATCTGTAATATGCAAGATCGCTAGTTCCCAAGATAAAGTTGATTTTTGATAACCCATTTTTGTTAGTCTAACTTTGAGAGAGCACCAAAGTTTATATGAGTGATTACAAGACCACAAGATGTGCAGGAGATCCACTTGAAGGAAGGCACAAAAACACCTAGATTTTAATTCCAACAATTATAAAGTAAATCTTATACTGGGAAGAGACTTTAATTGTACCTTAGAAGCTTCTGAAACCACCAAGAAGTCTTTTCGCATAGCAAGTATTTCAAAATCCTTAAAAAGATGGATTGATTAATTTCATTTAATTGACACTTTTAAAGTAAAAGATTATAAATCCTTATTATTTTCCCATAAAGACCATAGATTTGGAACACAAACCAGAATACACAAATTAATCGTAGTTCAAGATTTACAAACAAAAATCCTCAACTTCTCATTAGTTCCATGCCCCTTCTCAGATCATGACTCTCTGATAATGAAGCTCCAAATAGAGTTTAAACCTTAAATCTTCTCAACTAGAATTCCATCATGTATCATGAAAATTAAAGAATTCAAACCCTGGATGTTGTTAGAACTACAATTATTTCTTGAAATTAATAATACAACAGAAATCAGTAGAGTCATGGTTTGGGACTCATTAAAAGCGTATTTATTTGGTAAGACCCTTAGCTGGTAAAAAACAAAGTCAGAGAGTGGGAATCTGAATCATTAGACTTGCAAACCAGACCCTTGACAGCAACATTTTAAAAAAAATCAGACTTTTCCAGAAGTCAAAAAAGAAATAGCAGAATTAAACAAAAAATATAACGAAATTCTAACACACAAAACTTGTCTAGCCTTGGAAAAATTACAAATAAACTCATTAGCCACCTTTCCCAGATATCTACATAACTTATCTACAAGAATTAAAATGCAATCTAAAGCAAATAGCATTAGTAGTATATATCATGAAAAGAAGTAAAAAGTATCAGATATAGGAGACATCCTTGAATCATTTTGGTTCCATCATATGGAACACTTCAAAAGAGAACATTTAGTTACCAACCAAATAAACTTGGATACAAAACTTATTAATATAAAAAAATTCCAGAAAACTTAAAACTAGAAGTACAAAAACCTATGTCCTACAAAGAAATTGTTGACAAGATAAAAGAAAGTAAATCTAGTAAAGCTCCAGGGATAGATGGTATAATTACAGAAATTTACAAACTCTTCCCTTCAACAGTAATCTCCCTTTTTCATAAAACTTTGCTAGACGTCCAGTCAGAAGCAAAAATACCACCCTCATGAAAATATTCTCTCATAACACCAATTCTAAAAGATAATAAACCATCAGACCATTGCACCTCATACAGACCTATATCATTTCTGAATAATGATAACAAAATATTCATGTCAATCCTAGCTAACAAAATGAAAATTCCACTATCAAAGACAATTAATAATGATCAAAATGGATTTTTATATAACAGGCACACATATGATAATATTAAAAGGATACTTACCCTTATAGATTATGTGAATAAAGAAGATAGAGAAACACTTGTAATCAGATTAGACATAGAAAAGCCTTCAATTCCCTCAAATGGGAATATTTATTTAAAACTTTAGCATTATTTGAATTTCCTCCTCCCTTCATCTTATTACTAAAAACATATATATTAATAACTTAGTCTACATTAAATTAGATCCTTTCACCTCACAATCTATCCATATAACGAAAGGTACTAAACAAGGATGCCCCCTTTCCTCTATTTTATTTGCTTTGGCTATAGAAATACTTGCAGAAATAATATGCAATAATCCAAGAAAATCCAAATAATATGCAATCAAAGAATAAAAGGAATAGAAGTCTATGACCAGTACATATCTAAAATAATGCTTTTTGCTGATGATATTTTATTAATCCTATCAAATTCCAGAAAATCATTAGGAGAGCTAGAAGAGGTAATGGAGAAATTGTATAAGATTTTAGGTCTACCCTTTAATAGATCAAAATCAAAATTTCTATTTTAAATAAGAAAAAAAGAACTACAAGTTACAGATAAATCCATCATAGGAAAGCAAGAATGTATGCTACATTATTTAGGAATAAAGTTATGAAAAAATATAAACGAAACAATATTAATAAATTATAAAAACATTATTGAAACAATAAAAATATATATAGGAAAGTGGAACAAAATTATATTAACTTTTGAAGACAGCTTGCAATTAATAAAAATGGTCTTATTGCCAAAAATACTATATGTAGCATTAGCAATAAAGTTAATTCCTGAAAGATGCATTATTAAAGAAATAAACTCATGTTTAATAACATTTTTATGGTATCCCAAAAAGAACAGAGTAGCTTTAACTCATCACATTAGACCCTCGAAACAAGGAGGATTGAACTTCCCAGAAATAGAAACATATATAAAAGCATCTATGCTTAAAACTACAAAAGACTTGATAAACCCAAATTATGTTGCCAACTGGAAAGAATTAACAATGGCTATATTAACAAATGAATTTAATATGTTAAAAAATGTTAATAGTAGACAAATCAAACAAACCCTGGTACATACTATGCATAAGTATACAATATAATATAACAAAACCTTCTTAAACAACACTGATTAATCATTACAGCAAATCCTTTAGGAAACTTATCAATGCAAACATAGATCTAAAACTTTGGTTTGACCTTTTTATCCCATTTACCATCACTAAGAACTTTCATCACAAAATGTATAGGGAAACAATAACCTCCTGGGAACAGAATGGATTATTATGCTGGTTTCAATGTGTAAATAAATTAAATGTTATAGATATACATATGATAAAAACTGCTTATAATATTCCAGCTCAGGACTGGTTAACCTTACAAACTTTTGAATGTACACTCAAGATTTATGCAGATTGCCATGGTGGTGCAGCGGTTAGCATTGCCGCCTCACAGCAAGAGGTTCTCCTGTTCGATCCTCAGCTGGGGTGCCTTCTGTGTGGAGTCTGCATGTCCGCCCTGTGGTCACATGGGTTTCCTCCAGGTGCTCCGTTTTCCTCCCTTATCCCAAAGACATGCTGTAGGTGGATTGGATACTCTAAATTGGCCCTAGGCGTGAGTGTGTGCATGTGTGTGCCTTCCGTGGAAGGTTGGGCGCCGGGCTGGCAACTCGACACTATAAAACTCCACTGCCAATCATGAGCAGACAGGTGATCCACTGTGGTGACCTCTAACCGGGAAAAGCTGAAAGAAGAAGAAGAAGAATTAATAATTCCTCATTTAAAGATATTCCAAATCTAATACATTTTCTGTATGAATTTATATATAATAGTTGTGAAAAGAAAGATTCCATTTCAAATCTATGTAAACAGTTAATAACATATAAAACAATTTCCAAAGCATCATACTGGTAGTTTTTAACAAAAGATCAGTCACTGCAGTTAACAGAAGAAATTAAAACTAACATCTTACTATCAGTTAATTACACCTCTAATACACAGAACAGAAAATATTTAACTGGAAATACTTACATAGAGCATTTTTAACACCAGATAGAATTAAAAAGAGCAGAACTACTACAAATGGTTTTTACTGGAGGTGTGAAAAGTCAAAAAAAGCAGACTGGATTCATATTTTTTATGAATGTAATAAAATTAAATCATATTGGAATGGAATTAATCATTTTTTACAAGCCTTATTTAATGAATCCTTTACCTTAACTAAATCATTGATTATACTAAATGTAAATGGAGTTTCCTACCTGAATAAGACAAATATGTATCTGTTATGGACAATACTTGCTATATCTAGGAAATAACTAACCAGAAGGTGGAATTCAAATGCACCCCCGACCTTGAAAGAATTCTACACTTTACTGAAAACAACTGCATCGATGGAAATAAAAATCAAATAACTATGAATCTATCCCAGGCCATTAGTGAATAATCCTTGGAAGAAAGTTATATCTTTCTTGGACACTCTGCAATAATCAATATTGTATCTCTGATAACTAATCTGTTAATTCTATATTTATAATATACAGTGTATATAACTGAAAGTCAGGCTATTGTAAATACTGTATGTAGTTGTTTAAAACGATATTTAAAAATATTATGTAAATGTTATTTTAATTGAAAATAAAACATTTTTTATAGGTTCATAGGTTGGTACTAGACTATCGGCCCTAGGGCCTATACAAGCCTAGCCATAACAATTCCCTGGCTATTTCTTCCCACACTATTTACTTCCATTTTTGAGGGAATAAAAAAAGGGGAACACATTACAGAACCAGATACATGGCTGTCCACTATGTACAGACCCTACACAGCCAAATTACCAGGACTATCCACTGCTCCCTCACACGTCATACCCTACATTTTTGGCAACACACTACATGTGTGGCTATCACCAAGATAGTAGCAATACTGGGTAATGTCCCTGTGTGCTGTGACAGATTCTGCTGTATGTCTCTACAGCCACCACTGCAGTGTACTGTGGTGTGTTCCCTATGGGCAAATCCCTACTGGTATGTGATATAGCCACTGTCAGACAAATAGCAATGTGCTATTCCAATAACTATATGGGGACAGTCCAGCTATACCATTATGCCACAATGACAAACAGCAATGCAAACCTGCTGTTGTATAAGTTCCCTGTAGGCATCATACCTCTCAACTATGCAGACATTTGCAGAATTTCACCATGTTTGCCTCATAGCTGTGGTCCTTCTTGCACAAACTTGTGCATGTCTGACAAATGGTTGTTCACTGATTAATGGTTGCTGTCAGAAAACTGACACAGAATCTAACTGTCACCCATCAGATCCCTCAGACAACACTTATGCTACAGTAATATCTGTTACTCTAGCCACATTCTTACTTTGTACGGCCAATATTTATACTCTTGTCACTGAGTTTGGGCCTTTGTCCCCCCATTAAATATGGCTTTGTCCTGATTCCTTACTGTAGGAGGTGGTGAAGTATGTTAGGCATAGCTCTCAACCAGAAAGAGATGAATGGTCACAAAACAGGGACTTAGCCAGAGTACATCAGGGGCATTCAGGGACACTTTTACAATGTTAGTATTATTTATGTGTGATATTGACAGACTGAGAGGAGATGAATTACAGTACATAGTTTGATGTTACAGGAGTGTGTACACATTTACTTAGTGTCACTATGTTTTATATGTAATCCACTATGTTTACTACCACAGCCGACCTCTGTAGGAGGGAAGGACAGTGACAGAGCAGAGATGTGATTCAAAGCAGAGACAATTGAGAGGCATGCCTGTAGATGTTGGACAGCAGAGTATCACTGGCATGTCAGTATCATAGCTCTAATACAAGTCTGCTGTTTTCATCACCATTTACCATAGCCCCATCCTCCCATCTGCATCCTTTTTAATGGAGAAAAGTAGTACGTACCTGGTAGATTGATGTATTCCTTTTATTGAAACATTCCTCTGCAGATGCTTTGCACATACACTGTCTGTGTGAGTAAAACCACATAGAGACCTCTTCCCCATAAGGAGTTGCTTGCCTTTTGTAGGTAATGCTCATTAACAGGTAATTGCCTCTGCACCAATCTGTGGCTCAGAATTGCTAACTGCATCCAAAACAGCTGCACTGCACTATCATTAGCCAATGACATGGCACCACAGTGCAATATATAAGGCCTTCATGTAGGCCTTGGCCCCCTTTCTTAGTTTTTGATATGGGCATTACTGAGGTATGGAGACTACAGAATCACAAGGGGTAAGTACAAATAATGTCCACTGTATGAAATATGTCTACAATTTTGCCTCATATGTTTGGTCAGTGTTCCATGACAGGGTGGTCATCTGGCATGTCACTGGCAAACATTGTGGGTTGAGGTCAGAAGGAGGAGAGAGACATGTGAGCATCACAATTCATAACTATCAGAATATGCATGGTAATGCAGTAACTGCTATTCTATCAACTTACTTTATTTGTAGGGGCAAACTGTGAAACATGTCTCTATCTTTGAGAATTTGGCCCCCTCTTATGTATGGTTGTGTTCAGCTCCATTGTTATAGGTGGTTGGGAGGTATGATTGGTCTGTAGCAACTACCTTAACATACAGTTGTGTATGCTTCAGCTGCAGCCTTGTACACAATGGGGGGGGGGGGGTTGTGAACACTCTGGAGAACTGCAAGCTGCACGTGTTACTGTGGAAGCTGTATCTGCCCTGCTGTAACAGCAGAGCCAGGGTAAGGGTACCCAATACAGTCTAATTGAGGCATGTGTTTAAGGTACATCTGTTATGCAACATTGCCAATAGCAGAGAAGTAGGTGAGATATATTTAGGCTATACGAATATGTGCAGTGTGTCCCTACCTACAGGCCTGTGTCTGGCAAAACTGAGTAGCTGATAATTCTGTATTAGTAACCTATGGGGATTAAAATTGCGTGGCTTGCTGTGTCTATAACAATGCCTTTGAGGTGCAACACACTGGATTTGAACCCGGGATTGTGTGTGGCCAAATGTTCTGTATGCAAGGCATTTAACAGAATGAGTTGAGTCAGTGCTGTCTTAGGTGTATTTGCCAAATATATGACTGACATACAGGCTGTGACACACATTGTCTGCATCCATCAGTATGTGCATGGCTTTCAAAGGCAGTTGTTCTGCAGCAGGGTCCCATTTTGACATATGTACTCTACCACTGATGCCTTAGCTGGTGTGTTTGAAGATGTTGCGGGTAAAAAGGAACATTTACCAGCTATCCCAGGTCTCAGGTACTGTCATTATTATTTATTTGTCTATCTACTGGTGTATTTCTTCATCAGAGTCTCAGGTGCACTCCCTTTTGTCAGATTAGGTTTGATTTCAGTCTGTCATTGGCAATTTGTATGTATTGCTGGAAACACCTGCTTTGTTTAAGATCTGTGTGGCCGAGTGGGTTAGTGCAGTAGGCTGCAGTTGGCAGGGGCTTGGGTTCAAAACATGATAGGGCTGTTTATTGTGCCTAACACTGTGAGAAATACATAGGACCATTAAGGCACTTTAAAGCTCATTTAAGTGGGTTTGAGCTGTGTGGGGCTTTGCACTGCATCGCAGCACTCTATGCAAACTCACACTAAAAATTTACAAAGAAAAGAAAAATGGGTGCTAGGACAGGGGTTAAATTGGGGCATGCAGGGGAGAAAAACAGATAGAGATGTAGGGAAGGACCATAGTTTTCCATTTCTTATATAGCAACAGCTGTGCAGTTTGATAGATGTTGTGGATAAATTTGTACTCTTGAACCCCAGAGAGAGGGGTGAAGGCAACATAAATGTGTTGTCAAGCCAACTGGACCAAATTAGCTGTGTCTAGTGGACATGTGTGTGGAATGTACAGCCATGTATGGGGTGATATATATTTTTCTTTTTTTGTGGGACAGGTGCCCACTTTTTTTTTTTTTTTTTTTTTTTTTTTTTTATAAGAAGAGAGTGGAATGTTGCGGAAGGGATATAGATACATATGAGGAGGTAAGTTTGGTAGGTGAGGATGCAATTGCAGACAGACAAGACAGCAGACAGGAGCGGTGTGTAACACATGAGTGGCGTTAACACTTTGGATGGGGAGGGTGTTGTGGAATCAGAAGTGCATGTGCCTCCAGAAGGCAGCAATGTGACTGAGGTCCTCACCCATGGGCAGCCCAGACTGCTCCTTCACTGCCCCAAAGGTGACTGTGTTGGAGGGTGTGCGCCAGGACCACCTGGCACCACCAGGTTTTCGAGTATGCCCTCAATGCAGTGCAGGTGACATTCATAGCTCCTATGAACAATCCTGAGCACCATGGCCGGTAGTTGATCCTGGGTGACAATAGCCCCTCCACCACCGCTCCCGAGGGGATAGTCCCTGGCCCCTGAGCTGGTTCCATCCAAAGGTGGTACAGGACCAGCGGAGGGGGAACCATCAGTTTGGGTCCCAGATGTGCTTGTACCCAGTGCCACAGCTGGCCGAGATAGGGTAGGTGAATCAGCAGAAACCTGCCTACACTGACATGCTGTGGTCATGGAGGTGAAGCAATACATTTAGGTTGGTTATGAACAAAACCATTGTTAGTAATAACAGCATGACAGAACATTGGAAATAACCCCATTACATTTCAATGCATATTATGTTAAACACAACAATGAATAATGAACAGTCAGTATATTAACAGCATGCCAGTAATGGTTAGGTCAATAACATAGGCAATTCGATAAGATATGTTAATATGCAACCATTATAATACATAACAATAATAAAACACATGACCCAAAATAAAGTTGAATGTAACAACAGATGTTAATAGAAAACCCTAATCAATGCTTAACAATAATAAATATTTAAAGATAAGGGGTGGGGAGAGAGAGAAATACAGTCCATCAATATCATTATAGGCTATATAGTTGACAACAGTACTGCTATCTACTCTACAGGTCTGCCATTTTTTTATGTTGTGAAAGTGCCCTATAGCTGCTGTAGCATGTGCATACCTCTCAAGCTGTCCATATGGAACAGTATGGGACAAGCAGTAACAACTACAGGTACACAATTACACAGAACACTTGCACATCAGGTGCACCTACATAACTACCAAGGTGTACTGTGGGCTGACATAGTATCGCTTTGCTATTTACATAATCATGTCAATGATACATGTGTGACAGAGGGATTATACAACAGTAATTACATTTCGTGACAGTGTAACACTTGAGAGATGTGTATGTGTACAGTACAGACAGTAAACAGCTATCATGCCTTGCTTGGCAGGCATGGGGATAGAAACTAATAGCATTGACTGCAGAGGACATCTGCATCAAATGTAGTAACTGACTGCAGCAACCTTTAACACACTCTCCAGATGTGCAGCCATACCAAAGCTTGCACGTTTATTTATTTTATTTTATTATATTATTATTATTACACTTATTTCTTGTATTTATGCTGTATTTTCACATTCCTGGTAATGATTGTAACAGTCTGTGACATGCAAACACACAATAATGTACTCATAATATGGGATATCTCACCCATTTACCTGTAGTGAGAATATCTGTAAACATTACATGACTGATATTGCAATACTTAGATCTACATAACACTGGATTCAAACCCATGTCTGTGTGTGGCAGAAATGTACTTTATACACAGCATTTAGAACACTGAGCTACTGAGTCACTGCTGATTACTGACTGACTGAGTGATATTTGCCTAGAGCTCAAGTGGCACCAAAATATAACCTGGTAATAGTACAGTTTTATACTTGACTGCAGTGACAGTTCAACACAGATGCATGACATTTAAGCATGAAAGAGATACAAGGTAAAGTCTACATTACTACATAGAATTCTAGTGTACACAATACATCATTAGTGTGTTGAAATATCTGTGAAGTCAACAAATAATATCCTATTATGTGTTATTATTTGCAGTCTACAACGAGTACACTGTTATACCTGCCAGCAGCACCATACCTCACAGTCTGAATGCTTGCAGCTGACATGCAATGGTGAAAACAATACAATCCTGCTGTACACAATTTATCTTGCTGTTATTGCTATTGGTCCATGTGTTGCTGCAGATCAGTTGTCCTATGTCATTTCTTAAAAAACAACTCTGAACCTACACTCATTGTACGACATACTTTAGTAGATATACCTTCATGCAGCTATTGATACTATTTGGTGTTGTAATTGCAGAATGCTTTCAATAATTGCTTTATTGCAAAACAGCCCTATTGCACAACATACTTTATTAGGCATCCCTTCATGCAGGTACTGATAGTATTTTGTGTTTTTATTGCACAACAGTTTTAATGATTGATGTCTTGCAAAACAGCCCTAAGTCCACAGTCATTACAGAACTGACTTTATTAGGGAAACCTTCAATCAGTTACTGGTATAATTTCATGTTTTTATTTCACAATAGTTGTCATTATGCAGGTGTTGCAATACAGCTGCATTTCCACAGTTATTGCAGTACACACGTTCATTGCATATACTCTATTAAGTTAATGCTTTAGTCTTCCCTGCTTATGACCCTACAGTTGGCAGTATGCACTTCTTGCAGTACCAGTGTAAATCCACATTTATTGCAATACAATCTTTACTGCATATACCTAATCAGAGTTAAAGCTTTACTTGGTCTTGCTTATGTGACTATAGATAGCAAAATAAATCTATACTCACTGTCCTCATGGCACAACCTGGCCAGGTGCCAAACATGCGCCTCAATGTTGCGAGCCATCTTCTCTGCACCTGTAGGGAGAGAAGCACATTGTTATGCATACCAGTTTAGCAGACATTCAAGATTAGATATTAGTGAAACACAGGTAATGGTACTTACATACATGTGGGATATTCCCAGCCCAAAATTCTTGGACCCAGGTGCCCAAGAGAGCCCCCTTCCATCTTTTCAGGTCATCATGGTGGTGACAACACTCCTCACCTGTGTGTGTGGGATACCAGGTGCACTGGTGAGGTCCTCTGCCAGCCAGTTTCAGGCCTCTGCCTTGCACTCTGAGCCGTGCTAACCCCCCCTGCATCAGCCAGTCCTCATGTTCTTTAACAAGGAGTCTGACCATGACCCTGGACTCCTGAATGCCACACCACTGTACCCAAAAGCGTGAACCCTCTCCAACACTTGTCATTGTATCCTTCAGAAATAGAACTCCAATAGATTATGCTGTATTCCCACCTATCAGGCATAATATAGCCTGTTTTCCCACCCTTACACACCATTGGGCAATATTTAAAAAAGGCAGAGTGTCACTTAGCAGTGAACAAACCAGCTCAACTAAGCTAAGCAGTGCTAAAACCTACATGCTTAGCAGTGCTTAGCAGTCCCCAAACCAGCTAAGCAGATCCAAGCAGTGCATAAACAATTTCAGTTGTTATTGTGTTTCTGTGGTGCTTAGCAGGTCTTAGCAGAGATTAGTTGGACACAGCAGGCCAGTATTTTAAAATAATTTGCATAATTTGTATTTCAAACAAAAAGTGTCTATATTATAACACCAAACATTCAAAATGTCGAGTGTTCTAATATCGAGCCCTAGCAATCGAAAAAAAAAAAACATTGTACATTCGGAACAGTGAATTTTTTCCTAGGCAAAAAATTGCTGTTCCAAAACACATATACACAACACAAGCACACCAAACAAACAGCAATCCACACGCATACACCTAAACTCTTACACTTAACCCTACACTAAACTATACATACACCACTAACTATCCACTTACCTTAACCCAAACCCTAACCCTAAGGTCCGTCACTATCGCACAGTCACCTCACCCGTATCCTAACCCTAACTCACCTAACCCGCCCTAACCCACACGTCCACACAATCTCACACTTACCTGAACCCGACCCGTAACTTTCCACCAGAGCGCTGAAAATACCAAGCAACAGAAATGTTCACTGAAAACGGGTCGATATTAGAACACTCGACATTTCAAATGTTCGGTGTTCAAATATAGACCCAAACAAAAATGCTAACTTGCTCTTCCATGTATTCAAGCCCTATACCTATTGCACATAAGGCTGTAACTCTAACCATTTAGCTACATGAATAATTGAAATGTTGCTATACCTTTACATATACTGCTGAGCTACCTTTAAGCAGTGCTGAGCACCATGGTGCACCATGCAAGCCCGTTCAGCTATGCTTAAACGTGACCTTTACAGACTAATTAAATGTATCTGTTTTTTATTTTTAGATGTATATATACAAATCACTGAAGCTTCCACGATAAACAGCAAAAATTATTTATTTGATAAAACAAGCGCTTTCACGGACTTGACAAGTCCGCTTCATCAGGTTACAAATTTCTTAAAAAAATGACCACATTTTATATAGTAAGGTATCCGCCCTAATTAACTACTATTTTGGCGGTTAAAAGTCTAATTAAACATTAATTAAGCAATTAATACCATTTGGGCTGAATTCCATAAAAGGAAATCACTTCCTGTAAAAACATCTCTTACATCTTATGTTACCTTGAGTCCAAAATGTAAAGAAGACATTCAACTACACATATAAAATTTCCCTTCATTGCTTTGTAAGACAAATCATTATAAATACTAGCTCAAGGATATGTAAAAAGTGTTCAATCCAACTAGCATATAGTGTTTGCATAACATAATAATTTTATCTTTCTTAGGTTAAGAATATATATAATAGTTCAAACTCGATTCAATATAATTGTTCCATAAAATTATTCAGTCATATATTAATTTAATATTCTGAATATCCCAATGATTCTAAGAGACTTTAGATGGTCATAAAGATAAAAATATATAAAAATAAATCCATAGGATGACATCTCATGTAATAGTATGGCTAAGCCACAATAATTAATCATAATTTAAAAAAGTGTATTTAGTTATTTACACATTCATATGCATAAGACAAAAAATGAAGTTAAATATATATTTGCACACTCCTAATAAATTCCTGCTTGTATATAAACTATTTAATAATTTTCTCTAAATCTAAATTAAAATATCTCTATAATAGTGCTGGTTTGATACTAAGTGCTGTATTCAGTCCTGGCTCTATGTGCGCCCTAAGTAATAAAATCCATTTCAGCTCGAAAAGTTCCAAAGTGCCTACTGTATTGCCTTCCCTTCTGTTATGATGGAGTATCTGTAGTACTTTAAATTTGAACATATGGGATGGAAATAACTGACAGTGCCTGGCTAAAGCATTGCTGATGTTCATCTTCCGTATATCATAAACATGATTGTAGGCTCGATCTCTGAGCCTACGTGTTGTCATGCCTATGTAGTAGGCATTGCAATTGTCGCATGTCGCCAAATAGATTATATTTTTGGTCTCACATGTGGCATAAAAATTGTACAAACCTATAGCCAGTCTGTGTATTTTCATATGCCTGCTCATCACTAATGTAGCTACATATACTGCATTTCTTACATGGAAAAGTTCCTCCTAAAATTAGTTCTAATGTCCAAGGATGTTTGTAATACTTTCTCTTTGCATAATAATCTTTTTAAATTTGGACAGTTGCTATATCTGAAGATAGGGTGTTCACCTACCACATTTTTCAAATCTTTATTCATATAGAGCAACTTCCAGTTTTTATTGATAATGTCTTTAATGTATCTTACATCATTCGTGAATTTGATGTCATATTGTATCTTGCCTATCCCAGGTTTATTATAATGTCCAGGATAGCCCGTTTATGACTCACCTTGGGGTTCATAACATTATTATGTTGCATGCATGTTTGTACATATTCTGGATAACCCCTGTCCTTAAAGCACTTAATTTGAAAATTTAGCAGCTGTTCTCTATCCTTGGCATCGCTGCATATTTTGGTTATTCTAGCCATTTGATTTTTAACAATGTTTGGAAAAATATGGCGGGGGTGCATACTCTCATGATGTAAAATGCCATTTTTCCAACAAGGTTTTCTAAAAAGCGATGTAGTAAACCTATTCCCATTATTTTTCATTATTGTTATATCCAGGTAGTTAACCTTATTCAGTGAGGCTTCATGTGTAAAACTAAGGAATGAGGTAGTTGATTCCATATACTCAATGAAACTGAGCAGGGACTCCATACTGCCATTCCAAAAGAGTAAAATGTCAGGTGTCTTGGCACCAATAAGCACTGATGTGCTCTGTGGCGCACCACACAGACATGCTTTTTTAAAAAAATAAGAAAAAAAATTAAATTACATTGCTATAATACAATTGGACAGTGCATGGAGTGTGTTACTCATCTGCAGACACAGTTAGCACCACACTCCCTACACTGATTCAATAACCATGTCCCATGGCTCTCCCTCACAACACACCATGATTAATATGCATGGCACGCTGCTGAGGGGGAACCATGTACACGGACATGGTAGCATTCCATGTTGGCTCTACACTAAGCCTACATGGATTTTATTAAATTTAGGGCAATGTGTATTGCTCAGTTGTTGCAACTCAGAGACTGAACTGCATGATCATTTGTTACCTGACAAACCGTAAAGCTACCACTGTAGGGTGACCATGGAAGGGATGTAGAGAACAGCACAGGAATGAGTTTGGTTTCAAAACATTTGTTACAGGCATATAGTAAAAACCATGGGCAGGATTCATGATGGCTTGCATGGAGTCTAAGAGTCGTGTAAGACTCCATGCAGCCATCGCGATCCAGGAACAGCCCGAAATCCCATGTAAGAGACCAGCTAAAACAACTCTTACATGGGCAGGGTGTGGATATGCTAATCACCTCACTTGCAGCCGAAAGGCATGCAAATGAGGTAGATTATTGATCCATGAAGCTGAAACCAGCCCGTGTAAGAGTCGTGTTAGGTGCAAAAATGTGCTCAGTTGACAACTGAGTACGTTACTGCAAATAACACAATGGAGCCATGACAGCTCCAAATAAAGTGTGCATATGTTGCAGTCAGCATGCCAATGGCCAAATATGTGGCCATTGGCACAGTAACCTGATGCAAACATGAAATAAAATATTTTTTTTTTCTGCGATCGGCGATGTTTAAATGTAGCGCAGCCCCTCACAAATGGGCTGCGCTATATAAAACATAAAAAAAAGGTTTGAAACCCACAAATGTGGGTTTTATGTAATGCATGGATATGCAATGCAGGGACTAGCAGACCGAAAACAACATGGCCACCGTCTAGTGGTTGCTAAGGTGGGAAGCTGAGTGTAAGACATGTAACTAAGCATTAATAGACAATCCTATGTAAATGAGTGGTAGGATAGTGAATCACACTGTCACATAGCAAATGAGCACATTCCGTGTAGTGTAAGAGTTAGATAAGGGGGAGTAACAGAGTAGGAGATAGGTGACATCACAAGGGGGAATGTCAGGAAGAAATCAAGCTCATTGGAGCAAAGTGGTATGTGAAAGATGTCAATCACACAGCATAAAAAGAGGAGTGTCAACAGATAAGCATGGCAAAGTCAAGAAATGGAAGGTGTACACTGTGGCCAACACCAAAGTTTCTTGCTGTGCGTGCATGCACGTGTGTGCGCGCTGGGAGGCGCGAGTAAGACGGAGTGCGCGCGTGTAAGGCAGAGTAAGTATGTAGGAGCTTGTGTAAAGATCTATTAACCTGTTTGCGCTGGTGTGCGTGCATTTTAACCCGAATAAGCAGATTCTAGTCCATGTAAGCATGTGTGCATGCGTGATAGCCACTGTGAGCATGTTTTTGTTGGTATGCGCGCTGCTCCCCCCGAGGAAACAGAGAGGAAAAAGGAAGCAGACGAAATAGTAGGAAGCTAGCAGGGAATACTGGTAGAGCTAGCAGGTGAAAACAATTAGAAGCAGGCAATTACACAGGCAGAATACTAGCCCAGCCCAGCACTTAAAACACTGCAAACAGCATTGCAGTATGTTTCTCTCAAGAGACACTGCAAGACAGGAGTAAGCTAGTAGAAGTGAAAACTGAAAAAGCTGCACTCAGACCAGACATGCTAGGGGCTGCCATAGCTGTTATAAGGAAACATAGGAGACTTGCTGAGGGTGGTGACAATGCAAATGCTGCCAGACAACCCACAGTGAGGAGATGGAGAAGAGTGTACAGGCCCAGGGTCACCTACCAGGGGTTACATGAGCTGGAGATAGTGGAGCACTATAGAGTGGACAGAGACCTCCTGCAGCAAATTGTTGAGCTGTGCAGACCACGCCTCACACACAGAACCAACAGAGGGGAACCCATCCCAGTGGAAACCAAGGTATGTGTTGGCCTAAGAATACTAGCAACAGGTACCTTCCAGTGACCAACTGGTGATATGATGGGGATATCACAGGCGTCAGCCTCCAGGGTACTGCTCCAGTTCCTGGATGCCATATCAGCACATGTTGGTGAGCATGTATATTTCCCCAATGCTCGTGAGGTATTGTCCAGCAATATGCATCTCTTCCAGAAAATAGTGGAATACCCTGAGGTAGTGAGTGCAATAGACTGCACGCACATACGCATGAAAGCACCAGCCGGTGAGCGGGGTAGGGCCTACTTTAACCGCAAGGGCTTCCCCTCCATCAACTGCCAGGTCGTGTGTGATGCCCAGGGCATAATAATGAATGTGTGTGCTGGCTGCCCTGGGAGCTACCATGATTCCCATATCTGGCATTTGATGCAGCTGTACCAGACATTTGCCAATGGGGACATCCCACATGGTCACCTAGTGGGGGATGCAGGATATGCACTGGAGCCGTGGCTGATGACACCCATCAGAAACACACACACACCTGAACAGGAATGCCATAATGAGGCACACGCACAAACACGTAATGTAATAGAGCGTGTGTTGGGGCTGCTCAAGTCACGGTTCCGGTGCTTGGACACATCTGGTGGAGCCTTGCAGTACTCACCAACTACATGTACCCAACTTGTCATGGTATGTGCTATGCTACATAATATGATTCTGTGAAAACAGCTGCAGCAGGACCAGCATAGGACTGGGACAAACAGCCCCCCACCATTGCCAAGGCCATCACAGTCAGAGCGTGACTCAGAGGAGGAACAACCTTAGCCTGCCCCAGTAGGCAGAAGGAGGCATGCCCAGTATGCCCTGGCCTTGGCAAAGAGGCAACGCATAGCACATACAGTGGCTCAGTAGGAACCCTGGGAATGATACCCCTCTCTGACTCACTCATATAGTAACAGGGACGCCTAACATGACACAACCTGCTCTCAAACATGTACAGGGAGTGTAGTATGTGCATCCAATAGAGGCAGCCCTGCAGCACCACCTGAGGCATGATTTCCATGTGTTAAGCAATGTAACGCCATCTAGTATATGCAAACATGAAGGCCCTACCTAACATCTCACCCTCACCAAGCATGATGACACACTATGAAGACAACAAGATCAAGTACAATAATTGGCTGAGGTATTGCTGTTAGCAAGGGGGAACACATGGCTGACAGCCTGGGCTGACATGCCGAGCAAGACATGATGCCCCACCTGCTAGGGATGGCACGCACCAAAAACACCTGGCTGTGTGGATACTGGCAAAGGCTGTTGTCACCCCCACTGTGCCTTGAATAGGTAAGGCTGGAAACACAAACCCACCACCATAGGTAGCACAAGGGATAACAACCTGGATGTAATGCTACCCAACACCAGAAGTCTAACCTGCAAGGTGCATGCAAACCAAACCCACCACAGCATGGAGAATGGTAATATGTGTTCTGTAACAGTAACCTGGGTCAAGGCCCAGAAGAGCACCCTAATAATACCAGGTTATGCCTCATACCATGCTCTACAGCTCCAAAAGATGGAACACACGACAATAGGAGTGTGGCTATCAGTAATTATCAAGGATAACTACACCACCAGGTTGGTACCACAGCAAGAAGCAGCATGGACTATCCACGGGCAAGTAACACTGGCTCAAACTGTGTCCCTGTTTGAAGCCTGCTACAGACAACACTCACAAACCCTGGTACCCCAGCCAGCCTTCCTGAAGACACTGCAGAGTATGAATGTCTCAACAAATACCGAACAAGGCACACACAAAGTATGACATAGGTGGCAATCCATTATGTATGGAAGAAGTAATCAGGGACCTAGGGACACAAGTGGACGGTAACCTGTCATGTGACACTCACATTGCCAAGGTGGCCAGGAAGACCTGCTATATTTCCCACCTTAATATAAAAGGATGCACATGCAGAGCAAGAGAGGTCACTGACCCCCATACTCTTCCCTTATCAGGCCCATACGTGACAACAATGCCCCAGTTCGGATGTACCTTACCTTACAACTGCAGCAGTTAGAAAGACCCCCAAATGTACCCACCAACGGGATAAAGGGTCCAAACATTGGACATCTGCAGCCTGGCTGAAGAAACCACAGCCCAATTCAGAAGCATACTGCCCAGTCAGAGGTGATGCATGCCTGATGTACAAGGCCATGTCCAAAACAGAATGAATGGACATGCTCCACTGCAGAAACCCCAAATCCAGCAGAGACACCACAGTGAGATATCTGAACCTCCACACATAGATAAATAGGATGTGCTGGAGGGACAGATCCATAACCCAGAGGCTCCTTACACTCTGGAACAGAATCCCAGTCCATGATAGGCAGAGCTCCACACTCAAACTCAACAAGAGAAATCTGGTGAAGTGCATGGGAGATAGTAGGTGTACACTGGGGGCCATCCCTGTGTCACATCTAGTTAAGTAAACCCTACATGGGCATAATATGCACATTGCAAGGGGTGTTGAAACTCACACACAGTCTGTCCATGCTCAAACAAGGCCAGAGCAGATAGCCTAGTATGAATCTATGAACCTATGACAATACAAATTGTGCAGGACACAAAGGATTATCACACAGCTGTCCTACTTGATGGTAGGAGCCATGGTGATAATCCACAGATATGCTCTGCAGCACTCAAATATCACAAACAATACACCAAACCCACACACATTGCCAACATCCTACCTAACAGATTCCTTGCAAACTCCCCACCAGCACCTAACTGCCAAATATCTATCCCAGCAGAGTGCTGGCCCCCTGACATTGCAGATGCTGAGGTAACAGCCAGCATTCACAAAGCACAGCACACAGCGTCAATGGTACCAGATGGTGTCCTGGGTTGTGTCCAACAAGTTCTGTAAGAAGAATGGAACAGCAAATAGCAGTACTGTGCACTATCAGTCCTACCACAGGATATGTACCCAAAGAGCAGTGTACAGCAACAGTGGTCCCTCACCACAAAGGGGGTGCCTGAATGGATACTGCAAACTATCACCCCTCAACACCGACTATCTAGGTTGGCAAAGTAATGGAGAGGATGATCATGAATCCCATGAATAATGAGACTGGGTACCTACAGACATTGGACCCTACCCAGTGTGGCTGTCATAGGGCAGATCCTGCCCCTTACACATGTCTGACTCATGTGAAATGTGCACCAAGGCCATTGATGTGGGGAATGTGGATCACACAGCCTATCTGGACCTTGCTAAACCCTTCCATACAATACCCTAGTTGGCGGTACAGATAATCTCACCAGCCTAACTATAAATCCCCTTTGCAAGTAGATGGGTTGCAAACCAGCTCAAGGACAGAACTGACCTGGTCAGATATGCTGCAGCCATGGCAGACTGCAAACCAGGTACAACTGGCATCCCACAAGGCATGGTCCTGGGACCTCTCTTATATGCTATATATGTCACATAGGTACAGGCCAACATGGAAGGTCTCTGTCTGAACAGGTTCACAGAGGACTACAAACTGCCCACCATATCGGACCCTCCAGCTGACACAAGCAACCTACAAAAGGCACACATAGAAACAGACAAGTGGTGCCACAGCCATGTCAACAAGCTAAATGCAGAATAGTGTATAGTCGACCCCTGTGGAAACACAGTACATGGCCAGAAATTACCACATAGATGTTAACCCAGTAAGTACATCAGGAGCAATAAGAGACCTGGGGACACAAGGTGATAGATATCCTGCATGTGACAACCATGTGTCTGTAGTGGTTACAGAAACATAACATATACCCACCTAATCATGAAGGTAAGCACAGCTCGGTTAGGGTAGGTCAATGTGCCTATCCAGTCATCCATCAGCAGCCTCACAATTGTGTACAATGGCCCTTGAGGGATGTACCTTAGCAGACACCTGCATCAACTGGAAAGACCCCACAAATACCCCACCAGGAGGATCGCAGAGCTGTAACAGATGCCATGTGTCGCCTGATTAAACAAACTGCAGCTCCACACAGTGCCATACCACCTTGCTGGAGGTGAACTGTGCCTGATGTATAGAGCCATGACCAAGCTCGTATCAATGGACATTTGGCACCATGTAAACTCTGAATGCTGGTGACCTATGCAGCTGACAGGCCTGAACCCCAGCACAGACATAAACAGGACATGCTGTACCGATTGGTCCATAACCCAGAAGCTCACTCCACTCACGACTAAACTCCCACTACAGGTTATCCAGGGAGTCCCTCATTGACCGTCATCCAGAGGAATCATGATGACTGGATGGGAGATGGTAGGTTTACCCTGGATATCACCTGTATGTCACAGGTAGACAGAGGCACAACACACTAACTGTGGCATATGTCATGGCAAACACCAGTAAATGTGTGTTGAAGGACAAACACTCTCTGACTAGCATTACAAATGGACTAGGGCACATGGCTATTGTTTGTCACTGCCCACACAAGTTGTGGAATACATTAACAATGTCAGACAATCATGTACTATGCTGTCCATATCTGAACAAAATGCAACATGGTCATATCTGCACAATTGGCCCTCAACCAGTCTGGTGTGCTCACTATAAATATTACAAGCAGTGATAGGACTGAAACCGATTATACTGTCCACCACAGTGAAAGTACTGCACCAGTACACTATACGACAATACAACTGTTTGGTCAGTAGGAAAGGATGTTAACAACTGTATGCAAACTATCCCATGGCGACCCTACAGGCACAGCATAATGCCTGTTAGGTTCAGACACAAAGCAGTTGGGCAGTAAGAACACAACCTGATGTCCAACACTCAACTGTACATGTGAAATATAGATGATGTCCACACACAAACACAAATGTGGTAGTCCACAGACCCCAACATAAGGAAATGTCACACTGGGCATGCTCGCACACTTAGATAAATGAGACGTGTCAGTCAAGAAGCCATACAAACTGCAAACCAGGCATGCTCACACACTTAGGCCATGTCACAGTTCAGCAGTTACACACACATATCTGGCATTTGTATGTGTTAACACAGGAACCTCCCACAATACAGACATCTGCCCAGTGCACACAGTGAAGTTACAACAGAGACATAAGTAAAGTACTGGATCCCACTCATATGCAAACATCTCCCACAGTACACACGTTGTTTATATGGACAGGGAAGGCTATGGCAATAAAGACCCACAAACAGTATATGAGCAACAGATACTTGCATCTGACAGGTAAACATATGGCCGTAGAGTGCAATACTAGACTGTTGTCCCTAGGGAATACAGAAGGCTATCCACAGTGTATTTGGCATCTGCCTCCACAGTACAGTAGGCCACTGTGCCTGTGCAAAGTTAATGCATAGATATGCTCTCCCCTGTACTGATGGATAGTAACAGATGTACCTACCTCTTCATACATAATGATGTCAGCACACTATACATATGTCAGGAGCAGAAATTATACCCAGTAATGTGAAAGTGCGCTCTGCTACTGTGTCTCTCACAAATGTCATAACGTAGTTAGGTAGAGGTTTGAATCCTGCAAGTGCTCAGTGTGTGGGGGAGTAGTGTGTGCAATTCCATGTGTAAGAGAAATGTCCCTTTTGGTAACTATTACTACACAACACATGCTGCATATTCCACTGTCTAAACACAGATGATGTCAGCACCCTCTAAGTACAGCAGGAGAAAGCAATCCTCCCAGTAATGCAAATAGTGCGCTCTGCTACTGCATCTCTCACAAGTGTCATAGCATAATTAGGTAGGGGTTTGAATCCTGCAAGTGCTCAGTGTATGTGTGACTGTGTGGGGGGTGTAGTGTGTGTGCAATTCTATGTGTAAGAAGACTGTCCCTTTTGGCAACTATTACTACACAGCACATGCTGCATATTCCACTGTCTAAACACTGATGATATCAGCACCCTATAAGTACAGCAGGAGAAAGCAATCCTCCCAGTAATGCAAATAGCACACTCTGCTACTGTGTCTCTCACAAGTGATCTAACATAGTTAGGTAGGGGCTTGTATCCTACAAATGCCATGTGTATTTTTGTCACACAGTTTGTCCATGTGTGTGGGGTGTTGTTCCCAATATTGCACGACATACATTATATCAGTAATGTCAATGCGCACATGATGTATGTGTGTGCCACCTACACATATGCACCTGTGAACTGCAATAGTTCCCATGTCCGAAGCCTGCCTCATGTGAATACATGGAATATGCATCAGACAACTGTATGACTGTGGTGTTCTGTGCAGGGGCTGCATGTGGTATGTAACTATACAGTGTGGGTTGTAGATGGTGTCATCCCACCAGCGAGGGATACATGACTGGTCTGGAGCATATAGTCCACATGTTGGTGATGAACAGGTGCAGCATGTTGTCACCTCTTGTGGGAGTGGTAACAAGTTGTTCCATAGCAATGCAGGGAATGAATGCTAAGAACCCTTCAGATAGGGTCTTGGCGCTAGAGTAATGCTCACACTCTATGTTTGTGTAGTCGCAGTCCACCCATATAATGGTGTTTGTAGAGACCGTCATATTCCCAGTGTTGTCAGGAAGGCCAAGTGGTTTTCCTGGGTATGGGAGGGTGGTGTGTGCCAGGCTATGAACCTGAAGGCAGTCTAACCCACTGTTAGTTGCACATGGATAGGCTCTGATGCTTTGTGCTGTGCCACCAACCTGGGGGTGTGTGTATCTGAGGTGCCTTTGGATACATCCCCCCTGTTCTGGTTTGGTGCATGTGTATGGGACGACAAGCATGGTATGAGGAATGACCTGGCAGTGATGGTGTGCACCTGGGAGCCTTGTACCAGGACTCTGTTACTGCATGGATATTGCTGTATCCCATGCTAAGGACAGTTTCCACTGCATGCATCTTGAGGTTTACACTGCTGCTGTTGAGTAGCATTTCAATTAGTGTCCTATCCCGTGTGATACCTGTGTAGGTGGCTATGTAATGTCAGCCTTGCATACAAAGTCACTATGTGTGTAGCAACAGCCTCTGCCAATATACAACGGCCCATGGGTGACAGGTGCAAGCTGTCCCAAGCAAAGCAATGTGGCTTGTCCAGCATGTAATCCCACACTGACAGGCATTGGATCCCCTTTGAATGTCACCGAAACATATGTTAATTGCAGAAACTGATCATCCTGTCTACATATTGTGGCAGCATTCTTGGTGAGGGTAAGATGATACTCAAGGTCAGGGTCATACCAGCCTGTGCCACAAGCTCAGAGAGCCCCTCTATGTCCCCTAACATGTAGTCCAGGGAGGTGCATCAGAGGTCATACACACTGGCACAGACAATGACTGAGTCATACTTCTACATGCCTTGGAGTGACCAGTAGGCTTGTGTTATGTGGTGAATCATAGTGCCCGACAGGCAGCTCAGCGTGACCTTCACCTTGTTCACCCTGGTGAGCAGGACCTCAGTGTACCTGATGATAGAGGTACCTCATACAACTGTAACAGGTGTGTTGTCAAGCCGTATGGCCTGTGACTGTTTGGCACACAGGCTTTGTGAGCTATGTGTTGCACATGCTCTGCTCTGGCTTAATGTTTGCTTGTGTGTCTGCTTTGCAGGTGTCAGCTGCTCAAGCAGGATGCTATTCCGAGAGTCCAATAATGTACCTGTGTGTTTCTGTGTTTGGATTGCGGTCGTGGCAGGTCTATGGGAGACTGGTACTGTATTCACTGTAGTATCCCACTCCACCTGACAGGGAATGCCAGTGCTGAGTTAAGAGAGCTTAGCCCCCAGTTTGGCTATGTGGTTGCATCTCTCACATGTGTTATAAGTGTATGGGAAGGGGAGAGGGTTGTCTGTGTACATGAGGCAGCTGTAACATTGCCACATGACTCACAGATTCACCAACTGGACCTGAGAGTAGATTGACAGGTGACCTTTGCACATGCTACCATAGCGTTGTGAATCCCATACTAAGTAACGACACACAGGGCCAATGGGGAACAAGGTACTCAAGGTGACTATGTGAGGGTGTAGTGCTCCTGATTTGTTAGTGCTGGCATATATGAATGCTGTCTTGAGCAAATGCGAGGTAAGTCATATGCAATGTGTAACAGGCAAGCTACATGCAAACAGGACAAACAGTGATGTTCTGTCAAGTGAGACATGGACATCAGTACAGTAAGCAATACAGATGTCACTAGGGATCCACAGAGGCACTGTAAATCTGCACTGCAGGTGGAATCAGTGTTTCAGGAACATAACAAGCAAACATGCATACAAACAAAGCTACAGTCAGCAGGCCTGTATGTAGACTATGCTACAACAAACAAGGTGTATGACTTCCAGTAGGTAACAGTGCATATATGCAGGCACTATAAGCCTGTACCCAGACATGCACAGGTCAGATGGGCTGGGTCCAGCCACACCCCCCACAAGTGTATAGACCATGTACCTTCGTAATGTTGAATAACTGGCCTGATACCCAAGTGCTCATACCTGTAATAATACACATGTCAAATAACAGACACTGAGCCCTCACTCAGCAGTTCCACACTTAGTATGATTTATGCTACCTGTCCTGGCACCACAGTATCCTTGACATGTATGGACACTCTCCCTCCTGTCATAGTTAGTTCTGTGTTTTGGTGCTGTCATGCATGGTATGAGGTGTGACCTTGTAGTGCTAGTGTGCTCTTGTGAGCCTTGAACCTGTTGTGTAGTACTGCACAGATATCAACATCCTCAAACATCCTCATTGCAGAGTCGAGTGTGGACAGCATGCAACTCACTGTTGACATGACCATCATTGAGTATCAATATGTACATTGTCGTATCCCCTGTGCTACCTATGTAGGTGGCCATCCCTTGACAGCCTCACCACCAGTATGCAAAGATGTGCAGACAGTACACTGTGGTAATTACTATGGGTGTACAAAACAATACAATGACATTCATACTGTAACTGCATCAGGTATGCTGGTATTTACCTACAATGATATCATTACACTGTACTGTTTTCAACATCATACTATTACAACACTTCTATGTAGTCACCCTGTGCATCAGCACCATGTTAACCTGTTCCTGCACCGATTTTACAGATTGCAGGAGATGGCACAGTTTCATCATATGCACAGGGTGTGTACCCCTTATGCCTGAGTCTGCCACTGATACAACCAATTGACATGTCTATGTGTGTGTGTTGGTGAGGGACAGCAGTACAAGATGGGGCAATATTGATGCAGTGTGTGCGTGTATGCAGTATCCCTAGGTGTTATCACTTTGAATGTATGTATGCATGCACACAGTCCCACCTCATGGCTGCTATATACAGGTGTTTGTGGACAGCCACAGACTGTACCTGCCAGGTCATACAGATCACTGTCTGTGGCCATGGACATGGTACCTGTGTCTGGCAGGGGTGCTACGGACTGTATCAGGTACTAAGCCAGACTGGGTACTGTCATCAGAAGCAGGTGGTTGGTGACTGGAGACAGGTCCCTCTTGGGACTGTCCAATGCCACATGCACGTTGTCTCCTGGGATGGTCTGATGACAGCACAGACCCAGCATTTCTGGGGCTGCTGCTGGCACTATTTGAGTGGCCACAGGCCTGTTTTCATCCGCGATGGCTGCCAGCTGCTGCTGTTGCTGGCATATGGCCAAGTCGATGCCTCAACCGTCCACCATTGCCCTGGCTCATGGACATGTAGTTGTGGAGCAGATCTAATGTGTCCCCCATACGTCTGTCAATGACCTCAGTGAAGTTATGGATGGCAGCTGCAACATCACGCATACTGTCATTCATAGCTGTGCGACATGTTCTCAGCTCCTTCAGACCCTGTCTGGTGTACCGTTCCATACGTGACTGTGCCTGCATTACAGCCCGAAACATAGCTGAGGTTGAAAGACCTCTGTGGGCACATCTGACAGGGGCGGTATGCCCATGGATGCTCCCACGAGAACCCCTGGACGTCTGCCTGTGTGGTACCATGTCAGGACCCTGGCCATGGCTGCTGTGTGGGGATGCATGTGCCACTGATACCACATTACCCTGGTCAATGCCCACTGTATCCTGTCCATCACCTAGGGACATTGGTGACAAAGGATGTATTGGCAGGATGACTGTGCACATTGATGGGGTCGACAGCTGTGTAGTGTCAACTGGCTGACCAATGACGGACCCTGGCACACCTACCTGTGCCATTACACAGGTATCATCATTATCACTATCCACAGCAGCTGATTCAGGTTCCCTGCTGCACAACACCAGAGCAGCACCAGAACCTGTGGGAGTAAGACAGAAAACACAGTTTACAATGTGTACACAATGTCACCACTGATACACACATGCACACATGCACACATGGGCACATGCACACATGCACACATGCACACATGCACACATGTGCACATGCACACTTGCAGACATGTGCACATGCACACATGCACACATGGGCACATGCACACATGCACACATGGGCACATGCACACATGCACACATGCACGCACCTCAGTATATGAGATATCAACACACAGACACAAACACACCTGCAATCAAACACATAGCACTACTGCTTCAGCCTATTATTACTGTTAGTATCAAGAGTATTGAAGGTAATGGTATTACACACTCACCAGCATGGATAGGCTGCCTTGCTGTTACACCAGAGGGACCTGCAGAAAAGAGACATTTATTGTCAGTGGGCATAACTGTGCCATTGGTACTTTGGGCATGATACAGTTCAGTAGTGCAACAGTTAGCTTCCACAGGTGTACTGATGATATTGACAATATCACTCTTGCACAATAATTACCAAGATTACAGCTACAAAACGAGGACACACCTCACACATACATAACCTAACAGTGTACAGAATGGTCAACTATACACATGGCATGTTACCTGCACGCTCCGTTTCCTGCTGCTGTGTGGCTCCAGCCTCCATCATTACACATGTATGCTGCTGCTGTTGCTGTTGGGCTGGAGCCACAACACTTAGGAGTAGTCCCTCCAGTCTGGTGAGGGGGGGATGTCTAGACACCCCACCACCTGTGGCAAGCTGCTGCCTGTGGATATCTGATGCACGCTGATGGACATTTCTAATTAAATCACTGCAGCGATGACGTACCTGCTCATATGTCCGGTTATGTGTGCCTATGTCATTTACCCGATGGACCAGGTCTTGCCACAGTGCAGCCCTCTCCTGCTGGTTCTGGCTGGTGCGAGAAAAGAGTACTGCAAAATCCCGCACAAGGCTCTGGTGTATCTTTTCCTCCTCTGCAGCGGAGTAGACAGGGTTCCACTGGTGGACCATAGCCCTGAAAACGAGAAGGAAAATATGTCAGCAATATCTGTCAGCAAACTATGGCACACATAATACACATAATACTTGACTGCAGTGATATACCTTAACCACCATATATAGCATCTGTCTGTCTATTGGGGGATACACATGTAAATGACCAGATATCAGTGCTCATCCAACAACTGTGCAAAAGTACCTGGCAACCTCCATACGACAGACTATTATACTGGAGCAGTCAACACATTGGTTCAGGTACAATGCACAACCTCACACTGGGGGTTTGTATCAAGGTACTGTATGGGGAACATTATCAGCCCATGCACTGCACACAATGCATGTTATATATTTCACTGTTAATGCACACTACTCTTACTTGCCATAACCCTACCTACACCACAGTGACATACAGGATAACACAGCACAACATATGGCAATGTAGTATGTGTTGATCGCAATACTTCACACATCTGTCTCTCGCCTCACACCAAGGACACACACTACCATGACAGACAGACAGTCATGGTGAGCAATCAACACCAGTACACAACATGCACCCAGTCACTGGCACACTCATTCCACCTCACATATTTCATTTGCAATGTGTTCATGGGTGTGCATTGTGTCTTAGGTAGGTAGTGTGCTTTTGGCCCTGGGCCTACAGCAACATACTGTTATGCTACCCTGCCCCTTGTGACACATGTGTTATGATCGTACCTGCTCCTTACAAACAGTTACACAGGGTGACTCATATGGCATATTACCTATCTGCATAACATTCAGCAGGGGTATGTCTGACATCTACTCATGGGGAACCTTGCTTCTTAATTCTGTGTGGTTTACTACAGGGTATGTTGTATCTGTGAGTAGGGTCCTGTACCTCCACCATGTGCTCTATACTGCAGTGACAAGGACGACAGACATAGGTAATTTGTGTTGTGGATGTTGGAGGTGTTACCATGGTTGTTAGACAACTGTCATGGGTGTGACCGAACTATGTATATCCAGCAGTGGTAACCTCTATGTATGTAGTCTGTGTGCACTCTGTGTTCTTGTCAGTCACTCTGCATAGGTATTGTGTTTAAGTGCATTGACACACTTACTTGCATATGTCTGTGTCCTTCTCCATATCTGTAGCTGTCATGGGAGGTACATACCGTGTAGGACATTGTGGGGTGTGGAGGGGTACAGTGACCTACATGTCCATAGCTGACACACCATGTCCGCTGACACATTCCATGTACAGGTATTACAGAACTAGTGTGCCACTGTGTATATCAATGGGGAGCCTATTGTACACTTGTTGCCCCTGTTCCCCCCTGACATATGCAGTGGTGGGCAGGCATGCACATATGTGGTGGTTACTGGTGTCAGTGTTTTTGAATGGGGTATGGTACTCCAGTATCCACACTGGTGTTCACTCCATGCCTTTGACACCAGGCACCTATTGCAAGACATCTGCACACATGTGCCTCACACAGTATATATATATATATATATATATATATATATATATATATATATCTATATATATATCTATATATATGTTTGTATATATGTATATAATATCTATATATAGATGTAGATATATACACATAGATGTGGGGAGAGAGGGGGAGAGAGTGAGAGAGAGACAGGGGGGGAGAGTGAGAGTGAGAGGGGGTGGGACAGAGAGAGAGAGAGAGAGATAGTCATATACAGACATATTTGTTGTCAGTCAGATCTATCTGTATATGTATATGTATCTACATATATCTATATATGTATGTGCGTATTACATATATCTGTACGTACATATTCTACCAATCTTGATGTCTGTGCAGTAAGTGAAACCTGGTTCAAGGCTCCTGAGAACACACCAGCAGTACCAGGCTATACCTCGTATCATGCTTTTTGGCCCCAGGACTCGGGACAAAACAAAAAGGGAGGGGGAGTGTCCATATTCATGAAGAACAACCACACTTCCAGGTTACTGACAACACATGAAGCATCAGAGACCATTCAGGTGCAAATAACCATAGGCAAACCTGCTATACAACTGGTAGCATGTTACAGACCACCCTCCCAATCTCAGGAACCACAGTCAGCCTTCCTGAAGACATTGGAGGATATGAATGTCCCACCACACACCATCATATTGTGAAACATCAACTACCCTAACATACACTGGGTGCATTATTCTAGCCCAAACACCCTAGCCCAAAGGTTCCCGGATTTCACTAAGTCAAATGCAATGCAACAGCTAGTCATCTCTCCCACAAGGGGAGATAATATTCTAGACTTGATCATCACAAACATGGGGACAATGTGCTACACACCAGAAGTATTCCCCTCACTATTCACATCTGACCACAGACTAATCACCCTGGATATACATATCCCCCCTCCCCCACAACACAAAAGACTACAGTGGGAAACCTCTTACATGCCGACTTTACACTTCTTAAAACTGAGTTGGTATCCTTTAAGCCTACTGGGCCAGTGGAAACCACATCCCACAATGCAGACTCCTTCACATATGCTTTCTACGGACATCTCCAAAAATGCATGGATCATGCAATCCCAAATACAACCAAGACCCTCTCCACCAAGGGCAGGCATCCTGTCTGGTGGACCCCAGCCATGAACAAATTGTATAACAACAGAAGGTAGCTACTGCATGGCACAGCAGAATTCCAAAAAGATAAGGCATCTCTGATCAGCACTAGTAGAAAGATACATTCTGTCATACAAACATGCAAGGCCAACAATGAGAGAGAAATGGCTATGGACACTACAGATAACCACAAGGCCTTCTTCTGCTATGTTAGACACCTGGGTGGAAACCCTCAGATATGTTCAAAGTTAGTTCACAGTGACAAAAGCTACACTGAACACACAGATATTGCCAACATTCTGGCAGACAGGTTCATTGCAGATTCTCCCCTCCCTCACCCCCACATGAGGAATTACTTATCCCAGATGACTGTAACCTCCCTGTCATCTCAGATGTCCAGCTGAGAACTGCCCTCAGCAAAGCTGTAAACACAGCATCAATGGGACCCGACGGTATCGCAGGTTGCATGCTACGTGAACTCCAAGAGGAGTTAAACATGCACATAAAATGCTATTCAACCATAGCCTTACTACAGCATATGTACCTGGACACTGGCATACAGCAACAGTAGTCCCACTCCACAAAGGAGGCACCTCTACAGACCCTGGTAACTACCGCCCCATAAGCTTAACCAGCCTGGTCTGCAACGCTATGGAAAGAATCATTATGGAACTCATACACAGAGACATTGGGGACTTAGACACTTGATCCCACCCAGTTCGGCTTTGTAGAGGGCAGATCCTGCCTTATGAACCTGGTTGACCTTTTCAAATCAGTCATTAGAGCCATTGACAAGGACACAGCGGTCCATACAGCCTACCTGGACTTGCCTACAGCTTTCGACACAATACCCCACTCTGGCATCATAGACATGATCAACAGCTTAAATGTAAATCCATATGTCACAAGATGGGTTGCAAACCGGCTAACGGATAGAAACCCTACAGTCAAACTCACTGGTGCCATGTCAGACTCAGAGCCAGTCACAAGTGGTGTCCCACAGGGCTCTGTCCTGGGACCGCTCATGCTCAGCATAGATGTGGAAGCAGACATGGGAGGGTAGTGGCTGACAATGTTCAAAAATGACTGCATACTAGGAGCCATAGTTGATACACCAGCTGACACATACATCCTACAGAAAGGCCTCATGGAAACCGACAAATGGTGCCGGAGTCATGGCCTTAAACTGCATGCCACATAATGTATAGTCATACCCTTTCAGACGGACAAGGTACCCACATATTATCACATAGACAATAACCCACTGAGTACAGACAAAGTAATCAGAGACCTGGGGCCACTAAAAAACAACCAAGTGCCAAAAATGAAACAAAACCACAAAATTACCACTGCCAAAAATGAGATGATACTAATGCTTTGTACAAACACTCTGTTGTTTGTTCTTCGTTTAAAAAGTTTTTGTTTTCAGTGTTAGAAATTTGCAAGAAAGATATGAGAGATGGTGATTTTAAAAACTATTTACAGCAAAGGGAGACTGTTTGGCAGATTAAGCTTAAATCTGATACATCTCCCGGTTTAAACGAAGCTATTAATGTTAAATGTTTTTTAAAACATCGTAAGCTTTATGTTAATAAAGATTGTGATATTACTTCCTTTTTTACTTAATTTATTAAGGAGGTGCTTTTAATGAAGGTTGGTTTATTTGAGTTAATTGATTAATTGTTTGTTTATTTTTGTATTTAATGATCAAGTTTGAATGTGTCGTTATTCTGAGGAAGTCTTCTGACGAAAGCGGACAATAAAATTTCAGTACGCTATTTTTTTGGTACCTGGCATTTTCTTTGCTGCCTCAACAGTGGTAATTTTGTGACCTGGGGACACTAATTGATACTGACCTCTCATTTGACACCCACATTGCCAAAGTGGTTGGATAGACTTCCTACCTTGCCCACCTTATCATGAAGGATTCACATCCAGATCAAAAGAGGTAATTGTACCCCTATACTCCTCCCTTATCAGGCCCATGACTGTGTACTATGCCCCATTTGGTAATGTACCTCACCTGGCACTTGCAACAGCTAGGGGCCCCCATAAGTACATCACCAGGAGGATCAAGGGTCTCCAACAACTTTCATATGCTGCCAGACTAAAGTAACTCATGCTCTATTCCATAGCATACTGCCTACTTAGGGGTGATCTGTGTCTGATGTACAAGGCCATGTCCAATCAGGTATTGATGGACATGTTCCACCTCATACAATCCAAATCCATCAGAACTACAACAGCTACAGATTTAAATCTCAGCACACATATGAATAGGACATGCTGTAGGGACAGATCCATAACTCAGAGGCTTCCCATACTGTGGAACAGGATCCCAGTTCATGTTAGGCAGAGACCTTCACTGACACTCTTCATGTGAATTCTTGACGAGTGGATGGGAGATCATAGGTTTACACCAGGGGTCATCTCTGTGTCACCACTAGACAGAGGCACAGTGAACTGATGCTATTATGTATGGGGGTCTTCACTGTGTTACTACTATACAGAGGCAATTTTCTAAATCTATTCTATACACTGTCTGCAGATAGTCTACTACTAAACTATGACACTGTGAAACTATATATGTCTATGTATTTCTACATCCCTCTCTATCTATGTATACACATATGCATATTATATATATATATATATAAATATATATATATATATATATATATATATATATATATATATATATATATATATATACATATATATATATATATATATATATATATATATATATACATACATATGTCGATATACATACGTATACACATGATAGATAGATATATATACTCCTTTTTAGTTACACATATGTATACACACAGTAACGTACTGATGAACATCCATTACTGTACAACCTACTTGTACATTGCACTACAACCTACATTGCTATGTGCACATAGCTACCTTCACATACATATGTATGTAGAGCCTTCAGTGACAGTTGCAGTATGTCCACGGCCCTATGCACATCTTCATATACATAGATACAGACCGATAACACATCTGGAGGGTTCACAGTATGTAGACTGTTATAGTAGTACTTTACATTACCTGAGTTTGTTGCAGCTGTCTGCTTAGGCTTGCAGTTACTTGGCCTGCTGTCAGCCTCTTTGTTTTGTTGTTACTGTTTTTTTATTTATTTATTTATTTCTCTTTCTCTGTCTCTTTCTCTTTCTCTTTCTCTCTGTCTCTCTGTCCCTCTCTCTCTCTGTCTCTAGCTCCAGAGGGTGCAATGAAAGTATTGCATGTGTGGACTGGGAGTACAGAATGCTTTTGTAGGTATCTGCCCATGTCCATGTGATGGACTCTGCAACAATTGTTAGCCAGCATTTACTAATTGCATGCAGCCTGTTGTGTAGTGATTGCAGTTCACACTGTGATTACAGGACAGTGCTATAAAAAGGTCTGTTAGGTAGGCGTAGCCCTTTCAGATTATCAGGGTGGGGACCATGCTGGTTTGCTGTGGACACTGTTCTGTGAGTGTAAGGGTTGGTATTTCTCTCATATTTCAGGCTGTGTTGTAGACACTGCAATGCATGTTGTTCTGTAAGCTGAGTATTCCTTCCTCCAGTGTCCTCTTCTCCGTGTGTATGTAAACAGACACCTACGACTAGTAATACTGTGTATATGGGTGTGTGTGCTTTCCTGTGGGGATTGTGGTGTAACTGGTATATAGCAGTGGCTCTTGCAATCTGTTGCTATGGCTTCAATATTTGGCCTTTACATTCACTCCTTGTATGCCTGCTAGGTGTCTTTCCTGTAATGTGTTGCTATGGCTTTCTGATTTTCCATGTACATTCACAGCTTGTAATGCTTGCTAAATCTGTTTGGGCAGCAATTCCCTATGTGTTTGTTGTGGTAGGGTGTTACTCCATGCAGTGTGGTCTGGCCATGGTGTGGGCCTTGACACTTACAAGGGTATTTGATCATGCTGCTGAGCAGGCCTCAAATACTCAGATGCATCTTTTATCAGCCTCATGGAATGGTACGTATCTGTGGGATACTCCAATGAAATATTCTGATATTCTGCAGTTGTGACTGTGGGTTATTTCAAGCATATATATTAGTACACCATTTGTGACGTGCAGGTGGTGCATACCTTCAGTCATTCATAGTTACCATTGCATGTGTAGTTACACCTTTCTGCCTTCTGTTAGTACGTTTGACAGGGTGTCAGTGGGACACAGTTGAAATTTGTTTTCACATCAGGGACATCCCTGTAACTCAGTCACAGTTGCTATGTCTGATCTCTTAACTATTCAACTACGGCAGTGTTTATCCTGCTCTGAGTATGTGTGTGGCTTGCCAGATGCTACTGTGACATTATTACCTAGTAGCTTCCAACTAGCATGACTGTTTCTCATCACACAGTACTATTTTACAAATCCACTAGATTTGACAGTAAATATACATGACATGCTTTGTGTACTAGACTTGCTATATTCCCTTTACATTAATTCCTACTATTTTATGATATATTTCTTTCAGCACAATGTTCTTGTATAGCAGTCATGGCTTAGTGGTAAATCATGCAGACTAATGTTTCCAAGGTCCTGGGTTCGAGACTGACGGAGGTATTTTATTTTGCTGCTGAGAAAACTACAGGCCTTGTCATTCAGAGTGACTAAGGCACTTTTAAGCAGTTGTAAGCGTGTTAGCGCTGGTTTGCGCAGAGGTCACGCACTGCCGCTTAGCTTCACACACATGCTTAGCTAAGTGCACAGAAGCGCACTCCTGCTTACTACTGCTTAAAAGTGCTTACTCTCACGCACACCCACACTATTTTCTTTTAAAGAAAAGAAAATGGGGAGATAGGAAAGTGGTGAAAAATGGGGCACAAAGAGGGTAGGACAGTAGGAAAACAAGCTCGGGTTTTGCAGGAGGGATATAGGAAAGGCCCATAGCTGCCCATTTCTTTGTCAGCAACAGCTGTGCATATGTTTGTAATTTGGTGTGAAATTTGAAACCTTAAACCCTGAGAGAGGTGTGAGGACAACAATAATATTTGTTGTATAGCCAATTGTAATTGCCAGTTTACATGTCCAGCAGACATGTATGCAAAATGGGCAGCTATGCATGGGGCGTAATTTTTGTGGGTACAGAGTGCCCTTTTTTTTTTTTCAGGTGAGAGTGGTATGTCAGGTACAGGAAGTCAGTATAGCTGGGGAGGTAGGTAGGGGAGGTTAACAGACAAGACAAACAAGACGCATACAGGGGTGGTGTATGACACGTGGGGGGTTACACAATTGACGGGGACAGATGTTTGGATATCTCGAGCCCATGAGCCCACAGATGGCAACAGTGGAACTGAGATCCCACCCGTGGGCAGTTGCCACTGTGCCTTCACTGCCCAGGATGGGACTGTGCTGGGGACTGTGTAGGATGGGCAGCAGGCACGCCCGTGAGTTGTGCCACCCATGCCTCAAGCTGGCATAGGGGCCCAATCACAGCGTGCCGGATCTCCCTACGCACCACAGTCCGGACACTACGGAGGGTGAGTGAATGTTCTCCTCCGGCCACACTTGCAGAGGGGGGACGAGCCCCATCCCCTGCAGTGCTTCCACCTGCAGGTGGCACAGGGCCACCGGAGGAGGGTCCGGCCTGGGCACTACTGCCAGGTGCACTCGCCAGCTGAGGTGGGAGAGGTGGGTCCGCTGGAACCCGCCTTCCCTGTCGTCCTATGTTTTGCATTATTTAGTGACAGTTTGGGTTAGTAATGTGAAATACCATTCACAATTAGTTGTAAAAGCATGCATTAGTATTCCCATTAACCAAACACCCATAAATTCAAGCCGTTGAACAGCAAGCATAACACATGCATAATTTGAACAACAGTACACGTTCCAACAACATGCAGGGTTGAGTGATGGCAACAGGCCATCAGGTTTGGATGTATTAACAGGGCATATGCATCAACGTACATGCAAATATGCATGAACCAACAGGACAATTGTCCAGGGGAGTTAATTGTGAATACATATACCCATTTCACGTGGAATGGATTATTTGTGGTTATAGGGTAGGGTGAAGAAATATTTCATTAACAACTTCAAATACCTAAACATATGCTGTACATTTCTACTAGCTGCAGATATATACACACTGCAGGTCTGACTACAGTTTCCTATGTGTAAACTTATGCATGTTGGTGATAGGAATGTTACTGCTACATCAATATACATTTCATTTTTATTCATACACATTCATATCTGGCTCTGTTCAGCTACATCATCCTGTTACATTTGCTTTATATGGCTCTAGACAACTGTGGATGTTTGGTATTTCATACAACCATACTATCTGCATATTGCAAACTGAGAACAACATATCCAGATTTTGGGACACACATTCCAGCTTCAGTACTTTTTTCAACACATGTTGCTGTTTGGTTGTGCCTGTCACATTCATTTCATTCTGTACCGACTGCAGTATACTTTATTCAGGAGTCATTACTACTTTATTGGTGGAGTCATACCTCTTTCTCACACTCTCTCACTTGTTTTATTTTTACAATTCAGGATGGTACTTAATTCTAGGCTTTATTGACATATTTTACTTAGTTATAACAATCCTTTCCAACAGTCTCACTTGTGTTATGTTTCAGAATTTAAACGGGGATATATTTCACACATGTGTTTTACTCAGCTTCTGTAACTGTACTTTTCAGCCTGCTGCAGGTTATGTACTATTATATTACAGGTGGAACATCTTTATTTCAGACTTGTTTCATTTTTATTTTGGATTACAGGCTGCATCACACTTATGTAATCGAACAATAATAGCAAACTCTCTCTTACACTGTTACTTGCACTTTTATTAATAAGTGACTACACTGTACTCTTTTGCAAGCTGTCATACTTATATTTTTACAGTTACAGGGAGAGAATTACTAACCTGCCTGGTGGCGAACCGCACAAGCCTATCGGCATAGGCTTGACAATTCATGGAACGGACACCTGCAGCTGTAATATAAATGAAGTAATATTGGAATACACATCTCCATAATATCAACTAGATAAATTTCTTACATAAATAAGTACATGTAACTTACACAGTAGTGGGGCACTGGGCATTTGCGGGCCTCCTGGATCCAACGGTTCAGTTGGCCCTGCTTCCGCCTCTTCAGGTCCGCATGGTGGTGATGGACCTGTTCACCAGTCCTTGGTATTCCTGTGGCACTGGTGAGATCATGTGCCAACCGGACCCATGCCTCAGCCCTATATGCTCCCCACAGGACCTGGCCCTGCATGAGTTGGGCCTCATGATCATGGACGAGGAGCCAAACCATATATTTGAACTCCTCGATGCCCCACCTCTGTGCTCGGAAGCAACTACCCTCTCCTACACCTGCTATCATGACTGCAAATCGGTTCCACAATCAGTTATGCTGTGTATTCCCGCCTATGGGGCTTATATATGCCGTTTTCATGCACTTATCTGTGATTGGCCATTTTGGAATTGTATCAGCTTCACAAAACCTGCTTTGTCATGCTTCTTTCCATTCATTCCTATATATATGATATTACTGCATTTCTAAGGCGACTGTCATGGCTTAGTGGTTCAGTACTTTGACTATGGTGCATGGTATCCTGAGTTCGAGCCTGGCCATTGCTTTTATACTTTATGACTGTCTACACAGGCTAGGAGGTGTAAAAAAATTACCACTGCCAAAAATGAGATGATACTAATGCTTTGTACAAACACTCTGTTGTTTGTTCTTCGTTTAAAAAGTTTTTGTTTTCAGTGTTAGAAATTTGCAAGAAAGATATGAGAGATGGTGATTTTAAAAACTATTTACAGCAAAGGGAGACTGTTTGGCAGATTAAGCTTAAATCTGATACATCTCCCGGTTTAAACGAAGCTATTAATGTTAAATGTTTTTTAAAACATCGTAAGCTTTATGTTAATAAAGATTGTGATATTACTTCCTTTTTTACTTAATTTATTAAGGAGGTGCTTTTAATGAAGGTTGGTTTATTTGAGTTAATTGATTAATTGTTTGTTTATTTTTGTATTTAATGATCAAGTTTGAATGTGTCGTTATTCTGAGGAAGTCTTCTGACGAAAGCGGACAATAAAATTTTAGTACGCTATTTTTTTTGGTACCTGGCATTTTCTTTGCTGCCTCAACAGTGGTAATTTTGTGACCTGGGGACACTAATTGATACTGACCTCTCATTTGACACCCACATTGCCAAAGTGGTTGGATAGACTTCCTACCTTGCCCACCTTATCATGAAGGGATTCACATCCAGATCAAAAGAGGTAATTGTACCCCTATACTCCTCCCTTATCAGGCCCATGACTGTGTACTATGCCCCATTTGGTAATGTACCTCACCTGGCACTTGCAACAGCTAGGGGGTCCCCATAAGTACATCACCAGGAGGATCAAGGGTCTCCAACAACTTTCATATGCTGCCAGACTAAAGTAACTCATGCTCTATTCCATAGCATACTGCCTACTTAGGGGTGATCTGTGTCTGATGTACAAGGCCATGTCCAATCAGGTATTGATGGACATGTTCCACCTCATACAATCCAAATCCATCAGAACTACAACAGCTACAGATTTAAATCTCAGCACACATATGAATAGGACATGCTGTAGGGACAGATCCATAACTCAGAGGCTTCCCATACTGTGGAACAGGATCCCAGTTCATGTTAGGCAGAGACCTTCACTGACACTCTTCATGTGAATTCTTGACGAGTGGATGGGAGATCATAGGTTTACACCAGGGGTCATCTCTGTGTCACCACTAGACAGAGGCACAGTGAACTGATGCTATTATGTATGGGGGTCTTCACTGTGTTACTACTATACAGAGGCGCAATTTTCTAAATCTATTCTATACACTGTCTGCAGATAGTCTACTACTAAACTATGACACTGTGAAACTATATATGTCTATGTATTTCTACATCCCTCTCTATCTATGTATACACATATGCATATTATATATATATATATATATATATATATATATATATATATATATATATATATATATATATATATATATATATATATATACATATATATATATATATATATATATATACATACATATGTCGATATATATACGTATACACATGATAGATAGATATATACTCCTTTTAGTTACATATGTATACACACAGTAGCGCACTGATGAACATCCATTACTGTACAACCTACTTGTACATTGCACTACAACCTACATTGCTATGTGCACATAGCTACCTTCACATACATATGTATGTAGAGCCTTCAGTGACAGTTGCAGTATGTCCACGGCCCTATGCACATCTTCATATACATAGATACAGACCGATAACACATCTGGAGGGTTCACAGTATGTAGACTGTTATAGTAGTACTTTACATTACCTGAGTTTGTTGCAGCTGTCTGCTTAGGCTTGCAGTTACTTGGCCTGCTGTCAGCCTCTTTGTTTTGTTGTTACTGTTTTTATTTATTTATTTATTTCTCTTTCTCTGTCTCTTTCTCTTTCTCTTTCTCTTTCTCTCGCTCTGTCTCTCTGTCCCTCTCTCTCTCTGTCTCTAGCTCCAGAGGGTGCAATGAAAGTATTGCATGTGTGGACTGGGAGTACAGAATGCTTTTGTAGGTATCTGCCCATGTCCATGTGATGGACTCTGCAACAATTGTTAGCCAGCATTTACTAATTGCATGCAGCCTGTTGTGTAGTGATTGCAGTTCACACTGTGATTACAGGACAGTGCTATAAAAAGGTCTGTTAGGTAGGCGTAGCCCTTTCAGATTATCAGGGTGGGGACCATGCTGGTTTGCTGTGGACACTGTTCTGTGAGTGTAAGGGTTGGTATTTCTCTCATATTTCAGGCTGTGTTGTAGACACTGCAATGCATGTTGTTCTGTAAGCTGAGTATTCCTTCCTCCAGTGTCCTCTTCTCCGTGTGTATGTAAACAGACACACTCGTCTAGAAATACTGTGTATATGGGTGTGTGTGCTTTCCTGTGGGGATTGTGGTGTAACTGGTATATAGCAGTGGCTCTTGCAATCTGTTGCTATGGCTTCAATATTTGGCCTTTACATTCACTCCTTGTATGCCTGCTAGGTGTCTTTCCTGTAATGTGTTGCTATGGCTTTCTGATTTTCCATGTACATTCACAGCTTGTAATGCTTGCTAAATCTGTTTGGGCAGCAATTCCCTATGTGTTTGTTGTGGTAGGGTGTTACTCCATGCAGTGTGGTCTGGCCATGGTGTGGGCCTTGACACTTACAAGGGTATTTGATCATGCTGCTGAGCAGGCCTCAAATACTCAGATGCATCTTTTATCAGCCTCATGGAATGGTACGTATCTGTGGGATACTCCAATGAAATATTCTGATATTCTGCAGTTGTGACTGTGGGTTATTTCAAGCATATATATTAGTACACCATTTGTGACGTGCAGGTGGTGCATACCTTCAGTCATTCATAGTTACCATTGCATGTGTAGTTACACCTTTCTGCCTTCTGTTAGTACGTTTGACAGGGTGTCAGTGGGACACAGTTGAAATTTGTTTTCACATCAGGGACATCCCTGTAACTCAGTCACAGTTGCTATGTCTGATCTCTTAACTATTCAACTACGGCAGTGTTTATCCTGCTCTGAGTATGTGTGTGGCTTGCCAGATGCTACTGTGACATTATTACCTAGTAGCTTCCAACTAGCATGACTGTTTCTCATCACACAGTACTATTTTACAAATCCACTAGATTTGACAGTAAATATACATGACATGCTTTGTGTACTAGACTTGCTATATTCCCTTTACATTAATTCCTACTATTTTATGATATATTTCTTTCAGCACAATGTTCTTGTATAGCAGTCATGGCTTAGTGGTAAATCATGCAGACTAATGTTTCCAAGGTCCTGGGTTCGAGACTGACGGAGGTATTTTATTTTGCTGCTGAGAAAACTACAGGCCTTGTCATTCAGAGTGACTAAGGCACTTTTAAGCAGTTGTAAGCGTGTTAGCGCTGGTTTGCGTGGAGGTCACGCATGCGCACTGCCGCTTAGCTTCGCGTACACATGCTTAGCTAAGTGCACAGAAGCGCACTCCCGCTTACTACTGCTTAAAACTGCTTACTCCCGCGCACACCCACACTATTTTATTTTAAAGAAAAGAAAATGGGGAGATAGGAAAGTGGTGAAAAATGGGGCACAAAGAGGGTAGGACAGTAGGAAAACAAGCTCGGGTTTTGCAGGAGGGATATAGGAAAGGCCCATAGCTGCCCATTTCTTTGTCAGCAACAGCTGTGCATATGTTTGTAATTTGGTGTGAAATTTGAAACCTTAAACCCCTGAGAGAGGTGTGAGGACAACAATAATATTTGTTGTATAGCCAATTGTAATTGCCAGTTTACATGTCCAGCAGACATGTATGCAAAATGGGCAGCTATGCATGGGGCGTAATTTTTTTGTGGGTACAGAGTGCCCTTTTTTTTTTTTCAGGTGAGAGTGGTATGTCAGGTACAGGAAGTCAGTATAGCTGGGGAGGTAGGTAGGGGAGGTTAACAGACAAGACAAACAAGACGCATACAGGGGTGGTGTATGACACGTGGGGGGTTACACAATTGACGGGGACAGATGTTTGGATATCTCGAGCCCATGAGCCCACAGATGGCAACAGTGGAACTGAGATCCCACCCGTGGGCAGTTGCCACTGTGCCTTCACTGCCCAGGATGGGACTGTGCTGGGGACTGTGTAGGATGGGCAGCAGGCACGCCCGTGAGTTGTGCCACCCATGCCTCAAGCTGGCATAGGGGCCCAATCATAGCGTGCCGGATCTCCCTACGCACCACAGTCCGGACACTACGGAGGGTGAGTGAATGTTCTCCTCCGGCCACACTTGCAGAGGGGGGACGAGCCCCATCCCCTGCAGTGCTTCCACCTGCAGGTGGCACAGGGCCACCGGAGGAGGGTCCGGCCTGGGCACTACTGCCAGGTGCACTCGCCAGCTGAGGTGGGAGAGGTGGGTCCGCTGGAACCCGCCTTCCCTGTCGTCCTATGTTTTGCATTATTTAGTGACAGTTTGGGTTAGTAATGTGAAATACCATTCACAATTAGTTGTAAAAGCATGCATTAGTATTCCCATTAACCAAACACCCATAAATTCAAGCCGTTGAACAGCAAGCATAACACATGCATAATTTGAACAACAGTACACGTTCCAACAACATGCAGGGTTGAGTGATGGCAACAGGCCATCAGGTTTGGATGTATTAACAGGGCATATGCATCAGCGTACATGCAAATATGCATGAACCAACAGGACAATTGTCCAGGGGAGTTAATTGTGAATACATATACCCATTTCACGTGGAATGGATTATTTGTGGTTATAGGGTAGGGTGAAGAAATATTTCATTAACAACTTCAAATACCTAAACATATGCTGTACATTTCTACTAGCTGCAGATATATACACACTGCAGGTCTGACTACAGTTTCCTATGTGTAAACTTATGCATGTTGGTGATAGGAATGTTACTGCTACATCAATATACATTTCATTTTTATTCATACACATTCATATCTGGCTCTGTTCAGCTACATCATCCTGTTACATTTGCTTTATATGGCTCTAGACAACTGTGGATGTTTGGTATTTCATACAACCATACTATCTGCATATTGCAAACTGAGAACAACATATCCAGATTTTGGGACACACATTCCAGCTTCAGTACTTTTTTCAACACATGTTGCTGTTTGGTTGTGCCTGTCACATTCATTTCATTCTGTACCGACTGCAGTATACTTTATTCAGGAGTCATTACTACTTTATTGGTGGAGTCATACCTCTTTCTCACACTCTCTCACTTGTTTTATTTTTACAATTCAGGATGGTACTTAATTCTAGGCTTTATTGACATATTTTACTTAGTTATAACAATCCTTTCCAACAGTCTCACTTGTGTTATGTTTCAGAATTTAAACGGGGATATATTTCACACATGTGTTTTACTCAGCTTCTGTAACTGTACTTTTCAGCCTGCTGCAGGTTATGTACTATTATATTACAGGTGGAACATCTTTATTTCAGACTTGTTTCATTTTTATTTTTGGATTACAGGCTGCATCACACTTATGTAATCGAACAATAATAGCAAACTCTCTCTTACACTGTTACTTGCACTTTTTATTAATAAGTGACTACACTGTACTCTTTTGCAAGCTGTCATACTTATATTTTTTACAGTTACAGGGAGAGAATTACTAACCTGCCTGGTGGCGCAACCGCACAAGCCTATCGGCATAGGCTTGACAATTCATGGAACGGACACCTGCAGCTGTAATATAAATGAAGTAATATTGGAATACACATCTCCATAATATCAACTAGGTTAATTTCTTACATAAATAAGTACATGTAACTTACTCAGTAGTGGGGCACTGGGCATTTGCCGGGCCTCCTGGATCCAACGGTTCAGTTGGCCCTGCTTCCGTCTCTTCAGGTCCGCATGGTGGTGATGGACCTGTTCACCAGTCCTTGGTATTCCTGTGGCACTGGTGAGATCATGTGCCAACCGGACCCATGCCTCAGCCCTATATGCTCCCCACAGGACCTGGCCCTGCATGAGTTGGGCCTCATGATCATGGACGAGGAGCCAAACCATATATTTGAACTCCTCGATGCCCCACCTCTGTGCTCGGAAGCAACTACCCTCTCCTACACCTGCTATCATGACTGCAAATCGGTTCCACAATCAGTTATGCTGTGTATTCCCGTGCCTATGGGGCTTATATATGCCGTTTTTCATGCACTTATCTGTGATTGGCCATTTTGGAATTGTATCAGCTTCACAAAACCTGCTTTGTCATGCTTCTCTTTCCATTCATTCCTATATATATGATATTACTGCATTTCTAAGAGCGACTGTCATGGCTTAGTGGTTCAGTACTTTGACTATGGTGCATGGTATCCTGAGTTCGAGCCTGGCCATTGCTTTTTATATTTTATGACTGTCTACACAGGCTAGGAGGTGTGTCTGTGTAAAGGCAATTTTGATACAGGTTGCTCAACGTTGCCTGTAGGTTAGCTTGCTGGCGCGGTGCGCAGCTCCGCGCAAGCGGATCACGCTGGCTTACGTGCCGTTTGGCTGTCAGCATGCATATTACGCTCAGCTCAGCTACGGGCACACAGTTTCAGCATGTTAGAACTCTGCTCAACCCCGGGCACTCATTCTACACCTGTTAAACCACTACTCACCTACGAGCACTCATTTTACACCTGTTAAAACACTGCTCACCTATGGGCAGATATACTCAGCTTGTTAGAGTGTGGCTCAGCTATGGGCACTTCTGACATTTGTTCTTTTTTTTTTCACACATTTCTTCATAATACATGGCCCATTTCATTACATTTTACATAAAAATAATTTTATACATGTACATATATGTCAGGGAATTGTTTCATGCTTATTTCATTAAAAAATAAAATTTGATGTTGTGGGGGCTTGAACTATGACTGCCTCCTCTTCAGCCGACATCTCTACCGCTACGTTATTGCTTCTTGGCTTACTTTGCATATTTAGTTCTTATATGCTTTTCCACTGACTGCTAACTGTGGCTAAGCGATGGGCACGCCAGTGCAAACGAGCGCACTCATGGGCAAACATCTTTCAAACTTATAAAAAAATATATAACATGTTCATTTTTACATTTTATGTTAATAGTCTGTGGTGGCATGTGTTGTGTTGTGTTTATTGACATTTACATGGACTCTGTCATGGGGGGTTTACTTTTGGGACTTTTACTCTTCTGGGGGCATGTTCGTTTGCAGGGCTCGCCCTACGGACACGCCCCCTACTGTCTTACATGGACCGTGTTAGCCTTAGGTGTGAGTCAGCATGCCCTCATGCATATGCATGGCATGCTGACGTCACACCGTTTAACTGTAGCCTCCATGTAAGCCTTGTAACTCTTACACGAAGGCTTTGTGAATCCTGCCCCATGTATGTGTGAATGTGCACATGCACACATGTGTGTGTGTGTGTGTGTGTGTGTGTGTGTGTGTGTGTGTGTGTGTGTGTGTGTGTGTGTGTGTGTGTGTGTGTGTGTGTGTGTGCGTGTATTCATATATACATATGTTGGTAACTGATGGGCATAGTTAGGGCAGATTTTTGCTGTGTCTACTTAAATGTGCATTCTCATGCATGTCTTTGAGCATGCACATATGTATAATTGTGTGTGTGGTTTTGATAAGATATTGTAAAATACATTTATGTTGTAACTTAAGAAATAATTTCTATATATATTTGCTAATGAAAAATGCTAATACATGAGAGATTGTGGAAAGTTAATTAGCATTTTATGCAGCAATTTACTTGTACTAACATAATACTAGTGAGATTGTCTTGCAAACTACAAATCAGAAGGTTTTACAATTACAGAAGAATAGCAGGTTTTAGTAATATAATATTCTGCCCCATGGTGATAAAGTCCAAGTGATATGTTATTAAAAATAATCCTGCTTTTATTCATAAACCAAGCTCTACATATGAGAAAAATACTAAATAATATTTTTGTGATGTTTAATAAAATAATGGCCTGCTGGGTTGTGGAATTATATTTGAAAACAAGTTAATAACACTTCAGAATTATAGATTGCAAAACAATTTGTTCAAAGAGTTCATATCAGTTTTAAATATAAGTATTCAAAAAGACATTTTGAAAGTGTGACATTATTATATTCAAATATTGAAAAAGCTGTTACAAATATGCACTTAAAACAGTAAGCGCAGATTCTAGACTGAAGGAAACATATTTTGCTGTACTTTGGCAATAGCTGGGATTCTTCAACAATGAATATATTGAGTAAGACACAAAAGTGTTGGAAGGTTAAGCAAATGACATATACTTATAAATGTTTATACAATAAATCATAATGATGCTCTTGTATTTAAAGGTGGGTGACCTGATCTACCTGACGTAACAGATAAAAAAAAAAAACTATATATATATATATATATATATATATATATATATATATATATATATATATAAACAAACAGCTTGTCACAAGCCTATGACTGATTCACTGATATTGTACTCTAGATAGAATGTAACAAGGTAACACAAGGAATCTATATAACAAGGTAAGGTGGTGTTAAAAGTTTGCCATTATAGAAAAAGGAGGCTGCTTCTTGTTTATTGACTGGGACAGTAAAAGCAAAGAATTGTTTGGTGGAGGGTTAAAGCAATCAGAACTGCAAGAGAAGGCTAGGAAGGCAAGGAGATGCAGGGCTTTATCTCTTCATCATGAGAACAACACATTCATTCCAACCATTGATAAAATATTCCCTGCATTTGCAATTTCAGAGCTATTAAATATTCTCATCATTTACAATTTCAGAGCTAGTAGAGATTAACGATTGCATATCTTTCAGTAATAATCAATTCGAAAGATTTTATTAGAGCAAAGAAATGCACACAAGAATTAGAAATTAGTTAACAGGTTCATAGGTTCATAGGTTCATAGGTTGGTACTAGGCTATCAGCCCTAGGGCCTATACAAGCCTAGCCATAACAATTCCCTGGCTATTTCTTCCCACATTATTTAATTTCCTGGACCCCTGTCTAGCAGGGTGACTGACGTGATCCCTGGGGTGAATTTCCTTTCTCCCATCCAATCATCAAGATTCCTCTTGAAGAGGTCCAAAGAGGCACTCTGCTTGACATTTATGGGCAATCTATTCCAGAGTCTGGGGAGTCTCTGGGTCAGGAACCTATCCCTCCAGCATGTTTTGTTTATTGTGATGACAAGGTTTAGATCCCTGGAGCGTGTAGCTCTGAGGGATTGGGATTTCTTTAAGTGTAGCATGTCCAACAGCTCTGGGTTTGACATGGCCTTGTATGTTAAGCAGAGATCGCCTCTGAGTAGACGATATGCGACAGAGTATAGCTGGAGTTTTTTAAGGCGGTCAGCATAGGGCATCTGCTTTAGGCCTGTGATTCTTTTAGTGAGGTATTTCTGAGGCCTTTCCAGTTGTTGCAGATGTCTTGAGAGGTACATACCAAATGGGGTGTTGTATTCTATAATGGGTCTAATGAGGGATGAGTACAGTGGGACAATGACCTCCTTTTTTCTGGATGAAAAGCCTTTCGTGATGAGGTGTGCCACATAGAAGGATTTCCTGACTTTTGTGGCGATGTGGTTATCGAAGGTGAGACCACTGTCCACCTGTGTCCCTAAGTCTCTTATCACACTTTCTGTGTTTAGTGAACTGCCACCTATATGGTAATTCATGGGTACATGTTTTTTTCCCAAAGGGGATAACAATACATTTCTTGGCATTGAGCTTGAGCCCATGGCTCTGGCACCAAGCATCTGTTTCTGTAAGGCCCTTTTGTAGAGTATCCACATCATTTGGGGATTCAATAATGGCTCCCAGTTTGCAGTCATCTGCAAACTTTGTTAGCCAGAGTCCCTTAGTGTTGACCTGTACTTCAGAGAAGTAGATGCCAAACAAGAGCGGCCCCAGGACTGAACCCTGAGGTACTCCACTTGTCACTTGTCTGGAACTGGATTTGGAGTCGGCTACTTTTACAGCGTGGGTTCTATCAGTAAGCCATTTAGCAACCCATTGGGTGACATAGGGATTAATGCCCAACTTAGTAAGTTTATCTATGATTCCAAAGTGGGGGATGGTGTCAAAGGCCTTGGCAAGGTCTAGATAGGCTGTGTGGACCACCTTACCCTTGTCCATGGCTCTGGAGACTGATTCAAAGAAGTCAATCAGGTTCAGGAGACAAGATCGGCCCTTCACAAACCCAAACTGGGTGGGGTCCAGTGTTTGAAGGCTGCCAATGTCTTTGTTTATAAGTTCCATGATAATACACTCCATGGCCTTGCAGATAAGGCTTGTCAGACTGATGGGACGGTAGTTTCCGGGATCCAAGGTGGATCCCCCCTTGTGGATTGGGATAACTGTAGCTCTGCGCCACTCAGTGGGCACGAAACCTGAGGTGAGGCTATGATTAAACATGACACTTAGGTGAGGTGCCAGTTCATATTGTAGTTCATGTAGTACACAGCCCAGGATGTCATCTGGTCCCATGGATGCTGTATTCTTGGCTTTAGAGAGTGCATTTTGTACCTGTGTGGCCATTATTACTGGAATTTGGCAATCTTCCGGTATTGAGATGGGCCATTTAGGGGGTGAAAGTGGGGTGAAGTTGGCACTGAATCGATCTGCCAGGATATTGGCAATATCCTTTGGATCAGTATATTTAATGCCATTCTGTTTTAGCTCAGAGCAGATCTGAGCATTGCCATTTAGATTCTTGACATAGTTATAGAATGCTTTGTGGTTGTCTTTGGAATCTTTGGCAATTTTATTTTCGTAACTAGCTTTGGAGGATTTTATGAGGCATCTCAGTTTCTTACTGAGGCTAGTAAGGGAGTTTTGCATCCTGGGGTTTTCCTCTTTTCTGCAAAAGTTTCTTCCTTTTGTTGTAAAGTTTGTTTATGGCAGGGGACCACCAGATTGGCTTCCTTTTTTTGGATGAGAGCATTTTGGTTCTATTTGGGATGGCACAATTCATGCATGAGTGGATGTGCTCGTACAGTGCCTTCGTGTAGGATTCAGCAGTTGAACTTTCAGTTCCCGTCTGCATGGGTGTCATGAAGTTTGTCACTTCTGACTTGAGTAGCATGAAGTTGGCTTTGGAGAAGTTTTTTATGGTGGTTTCTTTACTGGGGGGTGGGATGTGGATGTTACGGGTGATTAGCTTATAGTCAGACCTGACTAACGAGGGGGTGACTATAGGTATGGAGCATTGATTTCCCATGTTGGTAATGACCAGGTCTAGGATATTGGAGCCCCTGGTGGGACTATGGATTAGTTGATCCAGGGCGTTGGAATTTATGAATTCCAAGAACCGTTGCGCAAAGGTGTTGGGACATGAGTAGTTTTCCCAGTTAATGGCAGGGTAGTTAAAATCACCCAGTATTAGGGTGTTTGGTTCTATCTTAATATTTTCCAGTATGTTTAGAAAGGTGCAGTGAGAATCTTGGGGTATGGTGGGGGATCTGTAGCAAGCTACAATTTCGATTGCAGTCTTACCTAGTGTTAGTTGCACTTGGAAAATTTCAGACACATTGTGTTGGCCAACTAGCCTGGTGGTGTGAATATCCTTGGTGAATATTGACACTCCTCCACCTTTAGTGTTTCGGTCCTGGTTTGGTGGCCGAAAAGTGTGGTAAGAGTTGTAGCCTGGTATTGCAGGGGTGCTCTCTGGAGCCTTGAACCAGGTCTCAGTTACTGCACAGATAAAGATGTTCTCCATTTTTAGGAGTGCCTCGAGAGAGTGCATTTTGAGGTTTAGACTTCTAGCATTGAGTAGCATTACCTTCAGATTTTGCATGCTTGTACCTGTTACAGTGGTGGTTTTGTCCTTTGAAGTTTGCCTAAAAAAGGCACTATAGGGGTGGCAAGAGCCTTAGCCAGGAACCTGAATCCCAGGGGCGACAGGTGCAGACCATCTCTGGCAAAGCATCGTGGTCTGTCAATCATGTCGTCCCAGGCAGACAGATACTGGATCCCCTTTGAATGACACCATAAGCTTAGCCAATTGTTGAAGTCAATCATTTTATCCTTATATTGTGGTATCATTCTGATAAACAGATTAGGTGAATGCGTCATGCAGAAAATAATCAAAGCCGTAAGAAAAATAAGTCCAAATACCATTCAAAGGAAGCAAGAATTAAACACGAAGATGGGGTCTTATGAGACATACATTTATTTTGTTGTTGAAATGATACCACCAAGACTGTTTTTCAAATACTATTCAAATAAACAAAATACTAAGCATAACCAGGCCCATGGAAGGAAATGATGAAGCTATGATGCAAAAGGAATGCAAAAATAAATAATGAAAGAAAGAAAGAAAAAGAAAGAAAGAAAGCAAGAAAGAAAGAAAGAAAGAAAGAAAGAAAGAAAGAAAGAAAGAAAGGGAAGGCAGACAAGAATGATTGTTTATTTTGTAGCTCTACAGCTGAGTGAGCTAAAAGTGTCAAGGAAGCCTGGGACAAACTGAAGAACTCCCTCTAACATGGCACCATTCTTTTCTGATTTCTTGGAATGGCACTGGTGGTACGGAAAGAAATTGGTCTTAATGTAACTATAGTTCTGAGGCTGAGCCAGCAAGTAAAGGGTACAATATATTATTACCCAACAAGCAAACCTTTATGCCTAGAAAAACTGAGAATCTATATTTTAGTGATTACATTTGCTCATCCATCACCTAAGGTGTCTGAAAACTATAGGCAGTTATTTCAAAAGAACTGTCTATTAACAGATTTATTTTTAAAAGATGTGACAGGTTGTAGACTTTCTTCACCAAAGTACTTCCAGTTATACCAGTGCATAGAAAATGTTGCAGTCACAATAAAATGTTTAGAAATTTTATGTGAAGTATTGCTGCAAACTCCATTGCTGTTAATGCATAACTACTATATGTCTAGTTAGTTAGTTTAACCACTTTACAAAATAATATGGATATGGGAGTAATGAGATGTTTACTAGAGTTGTTCTAATGCATGAGGTTGCATTTCTCTATATTTGTATGATTGCAGAACAAAAATTATTGAACTGCAAGGCATTTAGAAACAATCACAGCCAATAAATCCTCTCAGCACAGATGTACAAGAGGACTCCCAACAATAACTGACAAAAGGGTGTACTAGCAGCTTTACTTGAAAGTCAAAAATACCTGCTAAAACCAACAGTAGCATGTAACAAGTAAAAACACCAGGTCAGTGCATCAAAGGTTAAGTGCTTTGTCCCTAATAGTACTTGGGCCTTTTTCAGAATCTAAAATACTAGTGCACTGCTCCACAATTTAAAATACCTAACTTGTCACTAATTAAGTGTGCAGCAATTTCACTGGATAACAAAATAATGGTTTTGGTTTATATGCACAAAACTATAAAATCAACAAACAACACTCAGTCAAGTTAAAAAGGCAATTATACATACATTTCAGAGTACTTTTTTGATTGTACACAGCCATTTACCTACACATATGAAATACCTGCATTTTTTTAAAATTTAGACTGTCTCATTTAAAGCAACATCACTATAGAAATCCCAGTCATTTAAACATAGCAGATTTATAGCTTTGGCTTTCTACTTGATGTGAGTTCCCTGTAGTCTAACCTTTAGGGTAACGCTTTCAAGGGGAGCTGCAGTGGGTGTTAAGCTAACAAACAGATAGATCCCTTGCTGTGGGTCATCTAATGTCATTTGTCCTTTGTGGGTAGAGTCTCTGGCTCAAGTTGTGATTGCTCTATGTAGGAGGTTGAAGAAGTTAAAAGCAATGGAATCAAAATAAATCTCAGGAGGCTATTTCTTCACATCAGATTACATCTGCCTGGAAAAAAGACTAGCCCACAGAGGACTACAAATTCAGAAGAAGCCAATATGGAAAAACATAGACAGGAACCTCCTCATGGAGTAAATAGCATGATACCTTAAAAGAGACTGGGCTCAAACTAGTTAAAAATACTGCTCTGATACAACCAAATTCAACAATCAAAGACAAAACAGGAACTCATACAACACGAAGAAGCATGCAATGGACTGCATAACAAGCAATCTAAATTCCAAGATATCATGGACAAGATAGATATATAATTGCAGAAAATAAAGGACAAGCAAATCCAGAAAATAAAAAGGGAACTAAACAACAACCCAAACCCAAACACCAAAAAATATAAAAAACAGTTACAACATCAACACTCAACAGCCAACCCTTATAGAAGAACAAGAACAAATACATGAACTCCAATAAATTACCAACAAACAGACTCTCATAAAATCAACCTATTAAAGATGGATGATTCTTCTTTTATTATGGATACAATATCAGACCTACAGATACACCACCCAAAATCGTGTTTTTCAGTCATGCCTGAAATCACAGAGACTGGACTTTACTCATCAGCCCCACCCCATCAATGACTCCAAATTTCTCCAGCCAAGACAGCCAAATTATAATGGTGAACTTAGCACCAACAGGAAGGACACCCCAGAGATCCCCTCACCCACATGATGCAGAGGACCATTACCTCCCTAGAATCAACAGATCATCGTAAAACAACCCTCACCAGAGAAACAAAGCATGACAAAGTATGAGGGATTGCAAACTCCTCCAGGAGTTCCCAACAGACACATCCAATAGGCAAGGTCAGAAAAAATCAAGAAGGGAACCACAATTAAACACAATTTGGAACTACTTCACCAAACCTCTCAATGAAGCAGAGCAAGAACTGCAAAAAAAGGCCTCACTTTCATACCACAACAAAATCGCAACCTGGTGCGCACCATCATCGACCTCAAATTATTCATTTGAAAACTCAGTCTGAAAGTGTCCTTCCATAATAAAATAAAGTCCAACAATAATACAGAAAATGTGGTGCTCCATGATAAGAAGGAAAGGAATGTGGAAAAAGCCATACATATAGTGGAGAGTATGGAGATCTCCTTCAACAACCTCTGGTTGATCAGGATTTGGTGCACAAATGGTTAATGACAGGTGAGTTGAAACCAAAAGATGAAAGGTTAATAATGGCAGCCATGGATAGTGGACTACATACATGCTGGTTTACAAAGTCATTTGTACATGTGGAAGAAACAGATCTTGTTGTTGGATGTGATAGACTCATGGCAGGGGGTCTGTACACTGAAAGGAACAAAAATGTGACAAGAATGTTGCATTAGGGATTGTGCAAACACTACAGTATATAACTAGCTGAGAAGCATTGGAAACATGAACCACAAACCATTATAGAGAGCGATGAAGTATACAACAGTTAAAAATAGATGTTAGAAAACCAGCTATAGTAGTCCATGAAAACAAGATAAAAGTAGCATTTATCACTGAAATTGCTACACCTTTTGAGTACAGTGTCACATGTGCAGAGAAACAAAAAGTCATAAAATACAGGATTTGCAGATAGAAACAACACCAATGTGAGAGAAAGATACCCAGCTGCTAACAATGGTAGTATGATCAATTGATCAAATAAAAAGCAAACAACAGTTCTATTTAGATATGCTATCAATACATGTAAATCTGGGCACATTGTGCATGCTGTGAAGAGTACTTTTGGCTATAACCAAAGACTGAAACAATACTACTTTAATTTCACCCTGAGTTAGGAATGGGGTCCATTCCCATCATGATATTAGAAACCCAAAATACTTGGATACATTAAACTGAGAGATCAATATTGTAAATCTATGATGTTATGGAGAATATGCCCAAAGAGCTCTTCAACATTCTGCTGAGACATGTTAAATTGTTTTAGATAGTTAGTCAGGACATTTGAAGACACTGTAATGCATCTGCAATGCAATCCACTCAGTAGGCAAAATGATTTATCTAAGGGAAAATAATTTATTAGATCTTAGCACATTATCCCCAGATATGATTCCTGTCAAGCATGGCTCATTTATTTTATTACAATCAGATGACCTTATAAATAGCTTTCCTGTGGTGATTATCACCACTGCAAGTAATTTACAGAACATTTGTGTTTTACCATTCCTGCTGGTAGACGGCACATTTCCTACTACAACAAATGAATGTAGGCAATTATATAGTTCCAGGGAAGAGATGGCTTGACACAGGATAATAGAGAAATGCCTTTGTCTATTGTATATTACCTGCTATGTCTGAGGAATGCTGTAATGAATTCTGGTCTATGATGATACATGTTTGACTGAAGCATGATTTAAACTCATCACTAGATATGATTGTCACTGACTCTGAAAAGTACGCAACTAGGCTATTACCAATCACTTTTCCACTAGTGCAGAAAACTGATATTGGTTTCATCTCTGCGAGATTATCTGATGACAGGTAAAGGAATTAAGTCTAGCTTCTCATTTTAGGAATAATTCCCAATATGCACTGCTTGTAAAGAAATTGCTAACTCTGGCATTTGCAAGTCTATCTGATGGTTTGCCAACATTCCATGAAATTGCTAATGATATGCCAGACCACGCTACAGATTTATTGTCCTTTTTTTTAGTGCAATTACATTCTTGGATGTCCACAGCATTATAGTGCAAGATATGGCACATGCACACATATAGTGTCACTATTTAATATAGATATCTGAAATCATCTGGATACAACTTTGCAATGGTTTCCAGAAAGACAGAATATTGTAGAAGGCAGGCAATGCAGATTGTGTAGTTTTATAGGGTAAATACTAGTGTCATCAGCAAATATTGTGAATGGAATGCAGCTGTAGAAAAATCATGTTAAGGATGTGTGACAATGTCTACTTTATGGCATACTATCACCACAAAAGAGACAAAGAACTTTAGATAAGGAACTGTTTTTGGGAAGAATGCTGCAACATCATGGCAAGTTTACAATGCAAGGCTTTGTGGAAATGGTATCATACTGTTCATTCTAAGCATGACAATATTTGGTAGATAAATGGCATTTTTATATCTGCACAGCATGAAAAACAACAGTCTGTTTTCCAAAGAATCTCTGGCATGTGACCATGCAGCTGAAAGACCACTAAATCCAAAATAAGCTCATGTAGCATTCGTCCAGAGTGAACAATGGACTGAAGGTCAAAAGTTGTAAGCAGCAAATAATACAAAGAAACGCCAGCCAGTGAAATGATTTTCTTTAGTTTATTCCAGTAAAAGCCGCAACATAGAACAAATACATACAGAAGTTTAATGCTTTAATCTTGCATATTTCAGGGCTTCATCAGAACCTGGATTTAATTCAAAACCCCATTTAAACATAGCTTAATAGTTTATTTATTTATTTGCAATATGATTACCGGGGAAGTCCACTGGGCCGAATTGACCCATTTTCAGTGGAGGCCTGGGCTGAAAAGCTCCAAGATGCATTATACAATTTAGATACAAATGATAGTTAATATTAAAGATCTTATGTAGAATAGTTACTCATAAATGCATTCAATATCATGCATTGTTAACAAATTCACTAAGCTTGAAGGTAGGGATCACACAGTTTCATTTGAGGAAAACTGATATGGATTAGGTGTGGAAACAGTTTACATACAAACCTTTTAAGAAAATGTAAATACGCTTCACATACACATATCAACAGTAGAATGCTATTTGCAATATTTACATGGTTGGGCTGTGTGAGGGTAACTGTAGAAGGTGAGAGCTTAGAGAGAATCTATAGAAATTGTTGAGAGCTTAGATAGGCTCATAGGAAGATAACTATGAGAGTTGTAGAGCTCGGGAACCAGAGCGAGAACCCCCTTGTATTAGGTTGGGTGAAGGCAGGTACATTTCCATTTAGTGGACAGGTGTTTGAATAGTTTGGTTTTGAAGTTTTCTGAGTTTGGTATCTTTCTTAGGGTGGAGAGAAGGGAATTCCATGTTTTGCCTAGTGAGAAAGATAGGAGACGTTGGCCAGTGGGATGTTTAGGTTTATGGATGGTAATTAAGTTCTGATTTTCAGATCTGAGAGCTCTGTTGGGTGTATAAGGGGGAAGGATGTTAGTTAGGGCAGGACATTTTGTTGGGTGAAATATGAGTTTATGTGCAGTAGTGAGTTGGAGATAGTCTAGGTAGTTTGGGAGTTCAAGCCACTTCAGGGATTGTAGGGTTAGGCAGTCATAGGTAGTATGTGTAGATTTAGAGGCAAATTTAGAGATTTTGTTGTAGCAGTTTTCTAGTTTAGAGGTGATAGAGGAGGACAGGTTGGTTAGGAGAGGGGCTCCGTATAATAAGGAAGGAAGAAGATAAGTCGAGGCCAGAGTTTTCCTGGTAGAGTTGGAGAGAAAGCGATTATTCCTATACAGCATACCTAGCTTTTGGTGGGTTGTCTTAATATTTTGTTGAATATGAATATCAAACTTGAGGTGTTCATCTACAGTAATGCCAAGTAGTTTGGCAGGGGGGACTACTTCTATTGGTGAGTTGGTTTGACTATAGACTTTGAAGTTGTTTTTATTGTAGGAGAGGGTCTTTGTGGGAGGGAATAGTAGAATCTTTGAACTGTTACTAGATCCAACAACCATGCTGGAGACTCCCTTTACTCTTCTTATGTGGCCAAAATCTGGAACTCCCTGCTTACATCCTTATCCCTGATTACCTCACTACCTATATTTAAAAAAGCTATCTACAACTACCTCAGCAACAAATGGTTATGTCCCTGTTCAACTCCAGACTAATACCTGATCCACTCCAGTACTATTGTAACCATTGTCCTAAACTAGAGTCCTGTTACTTGCATATAAATGTATACCACATCAAAGGTATGATAACATACATATAACAGTGTTAGTATGAACAATGTAAAACTGTTTAATGACTATTGTAAAATGTATCTGTCTGTAGTTTATACCTATAAGTGTCTTTAGTTTATACCTATTAGTGTCAATAACTAGATATCCTAATGGATCTAGATGAAATATGTACCCGAGTTTGTCTGTATGTTCTGTAAAAATTGTCTCTTTGGAGCTTTTCTTCCTGGGCTTCCACTGAAAATGGACATATATCCAGCTGGACTATCCCGGTTAACAAATGTGCAATAAATAAATAAATAAATAAATTTGCATTGAGAGAGAGGTAGTTTTGGCGCATCCAGTTTTCAGTTGTTGAGAAGGCAGTTTGGGTTTTAGTCAGCATTTCAGAGAGGTTTGAGGCAGAGCAGACTAAGGTTGAATTGTCTGCATATTGAATGATTTTAGCACCAGGAATAGCAGTGTGAAAGTTATTGTTGAAGATGTTAAAAAGCATTGGCCCAAGGATGGATCCCTGTGGTATGCTAGTTGGGGTAGGTAGGAAGGAAGAGATGGAGTTCTTCGATTTGACTGCCGGTGATCTGTCTGATAGATAGCTGGATAACCAGGATAAAGCATTATGTGAGAGATTAAGGTTTGAGAGATGACAGAGAAGGTGCTTGTGGGAAACAATATCAAAGGCTTTACACAGATCGAGTAAAACAGTAGAAACTAAGTGGCCTGAATCTCGGGCTTGATTGACAGTTTCTAGGAAAGAGTGTAGAGTGGTTATTGTGCTATCGCCTGGATGGAAGTCATGCTGGGTAGGAGTGAGAAGATTGTTTTAGGTCAGGAAAGGCATAACTTGGAGGTGGATGCATTTTTTTAGGATTTTGGAGATTGGTGAGAGCAAAGCAATGGGGCGAAAGTTTGAGATGCTGGTATTTTTGCCTCCTTTATGAAGAGGAAGAATATAAGCTGAGCACCAGAGTTTTAGGGACATATGATTCTTTTATGGATTGGTTGATAATGATGCTGATTGGGAGTGCAATGCCATCAGCAGCACATTTTAGGAAGGAAGAGGGAATTTTGTCGGGAGTGTTAGAGCAAGGTTTAAGTTTGGACAAAAGTTTTTTTTATAAAGTTAGTGGAGATGGGTTTGAGTTTAAACACATGATATGAGTTAGAAAGGGGAGAGTGTAGAGCAGTCAGGTTATTATTGGGAAATGTCTTGGTGAGGGTAGTAATAGTGTCTATGAAAAATGAGTTAAATTCAGAGCCTAGTTCAGGATCAGATTTAGTTGGGTCAGGATAGGGATTATTCTTTGAGCCTGGATTGAGGAGTGAGTTTACTGAGTTCCAGAATTTTTGGGTTTTTTTATTGTTATTGGACTGAAGTTTGATATAGTAGGATTTTTTTGTCTTTGGTGAATGGTCGTTTTGCACGGTTGCAAAGCTGTTTATATTTGAGCAAGGTAT
>NC_056731.1:1064973492-1065023492 GCF_019279795.1 Protopterus annectens | reverse complement strand
CTCTCAAAGATCCACTGAATTTAGTTTTCTACCTTCCAATTTTAATCCACCTATGGACAAACATGTTGCCATCTTTCAGCAAGCAATTATCAAAGATTTACATCACCATACGGGCTCTGGGAGTATCCTGAGACAGAATTTGAATAGAGAAGAATAGCAGGCCTTAAATGATCTTAAATCCAATACTAATATTATTATTCTCCCCCCTGCTGGTAAGGGAGGGGCAGTTGTTATGGACTCTAGCTATTACTGGCCTGAGGGAAAGAGACAGTTGTCTAACACTCAGCATTATTTGAACATGCCTTTGGACCACATTCTCAATTTTAAGCAGGATATAGATGACTTTTTGCAATCCGCTGTTGAGGAAGGGATTATTAGTGCCAAAACCAAAATTCAATTGACTGTACTGGACCCAGGTAAACAATATTTATATTTATTGCCCAAAATCCACAAATCTTTCCAAACACCTCCAGGTAGAACGATTGTTTCAGGAATTGGTTCACTCACTGAACCCTTGTCTGCTTATCTAACTGAATATTTAAAACCCTTACTTAGCCACATTAGGGCCAGAATAAAAGACACAACTGAATTTCTGCAAATAGTTTCAGATTCCCAATTGGAACCCCAGTGGTTAATGTGCACATTGGATGTCAAATCACTTTACACCTGCATTCCCCATTGGGCAGGACTGACGGCATTGGAATTCTGGCTCAATAAAACAAATATCTACAGCCCAGGTTTCAACACTCTTTTAATTTGCATGGCTGAGCATGTACTTACTAAAAATGTGTTTTATTTCCAAGATCAATGTTATTGGCAGATCCAGGGTACAGCCATGGGAGCATCTTTTGCTCCCATCTATGCAGATCTCTATATGGGGTATATTGAGGAACATATCATTTATAATGAGTTACACAATCTGTAGTTACCTGAGACTGATATTTGGTGACGTTACTTAGACGATTGCTGGCTTGTTTGGAGAGGGGGCACAGAATATCTTGAAGAGTTTGTCGATTATCTCAATTGTAACAAATGGGGGGTACAATTCACTGTCAACAACAATGATAAAGAAATTAATTTTCTTGATGTACACCTAGAGCATAAGCCAGATCACACCTCAAGAACCACGGTTTATAGAAAGTACCCCCAATATAATAGTTTGTTACATGCCTCCAGTCTCCATCCCGAGCATATTATTAATAACATTCCTAAATCTCAGTTCCTTAGAATTAAGAGAATCTGTTCCTCACAGCAGGACCTTACCCATTGCCATCATGATCTTACCAACAGGCTTTTGGAGAGGGGGTACAGTCCAGATAATGTTAAATCAGCATCACAATGGGCTCATAATCAGCCAAGGGATAGCCTTTTGACATATAGATATAAACACACGAGGAATAGTCAGGATACTCTTCGGTTGGTTACTACGTTCGGAAGGAACACTAGCCATTTCATTGAGATTATTGACAAACATTGGAATATACTCAAAACTAACACATGGCTTGATGATTGGTTGGGCAACAGATGTCAGTTCTCATACCTAAAGGGAAAAACATTAGGTTCTCATTTTTCACACTATAAAAAGATTAGGTGCCAGGAGGTCATTCATCACCAAATGACTTTGTCAGGGGAGAAACTAGTTGGGTGTTACCCATGTGGGCATTGTTCCTTTTGCAAATATGTCTTCAAGACCAAAATCTTTACTAGCAAGAACACAGGCAAATTATTTGACATTAATTGTTTTGCAAACTGTGGAACTGATTGGTTCATTTATTTGGCCACATGTACTTGTCAAGCATTTTACATTGGACAAACATCAAGACAGTTTAGATGTTGCATGTCGGTACATTTAGAAGACATCAGGAATGCTAGAATGACCAATGCTTTGTATAGACACAGCTTGATTCACAACACAGCCAAATTCACATTTACCATCATTTGTAGAATATTGGGAAACAAATCCTTCAAAACAGGGTGGCATAACTTACTTAATACCAAAGAAAAGAAATGGATAGTCAAATTAGGTGGTCTCTTTCCACCAGGTTTAAATGATAAACTGTAATATATTGTGTATAAGTAAGAGTTATGCCTTGTATTTTTGAGTATAATATTGCCATTTATATTTTTCTGCATTTCTAATTGTTTATTTTTTTAGGTTTATTTTTGCACATAAGATCTATTTGCACTATCTTTCAATTATGTTTTTCTCACAGGAAATGATGTCTTTTATTGCTTTATTGGATACTCTATTTAAATGCAGTTTCTGTACTGCTAATCATGTCTAACCACTGTGGAAAGCTATATGCTGAAACCGGTCTGGTTATAAGAAACATTTACTGCTTCTAATTCCTGGTGCTGGCCCCTTTTTTGTTTTTATACAAGTTACTCTGGCCTGTGCATCTACCATACTTGCTAGCCTTTCATTGTTCCGCATTGCCCTTAGCTTAGCAGAGCTAAGCAAGGGGTTGTGCGCTCCGCATCGGGTTTTAAAGAAAAAAAAAAAGTAAACCAGGAAATAGCAGCTCTGTGCACATTTGAGCACTGTGTTTGCACAGCACACTCCCGGGCTTAAACAAGAAGCAATGGGAAGGGAAAACAGTAGTAGGAAGGTAATCAAGGAGAACTAGCATAGCTACCCGGTGAAATTTATCAGAATCAGCCAATTATACAGGCAGCAGACCAGCCCAGCCATGAACACTACTATAAACTATGCAGACACCTTCCTCTGTGGTTTTTCCCACATACTCTACACCACCGGTGTATACAAGCAGGGACATTTTAACAAACAAAAACAACAAAATGATAGGGGCTGCAGTAGCTATCATACATCAACATGTGGAAGAGGCTGAGGGTGGTGAGGATGAGAATGCTGTTGACCAACTCACAGTGAGGAGATGGAGAAAAGTGTACAGACCCAGGGTAACCTACCAGGGGCTACATGAGCTGCAGATAGGGGAGTGCTATAGAGTGGACAGGGACCTCCTAAAGCAAATTGTTGAACTGTACCGGCCATGCCTGACACACAGAACTAACAGAGGGGAACCAATCCCAGTGGATACCAAGTACGTGTTGGCTAAGAATACTAGCCACAGGTACCCTCCAAAGGCCAACTGGGGATATCATGCGGATCATACAGGTATCAGCATCCAGGGTACTCCACCAGTTCCTGGATGCCATGTCATGACATGCCGGTGAGCAAGTATACTTGCCCAACACCCATGAGGCATTAGCCAGCAATATGAGTCTCTTCCACCAAATAGCAGAATACCCTGAGATAGTGGGTACTATAGGCTGCACACACATATGCATCAAAGCACCACCCAGTGAGCAGGGTAGGGTCTACATCAATCGCAAGGGCTTCCCCTTCATCAACTGCCAGGTTGTGTGTGATGCACAGGGCATTATAATGAATGTGTGTGCTGGCTGCCCTGGAAGCTATCATGATTCTCACATCTGGCATCTGATGCAGCTGTACCAGATATTTGCCAATGGGGACATCTCTTACGGTCAACTAGTGGGGGATGCTGGTTACACACTGGAGCCGTGGTTGATGACACTCATCAGAAATGCACACACACACAAACAAGAACTACATAATGAGGCACATGCACAAACCAGAATTAAAATAGAACATCTGTTTGGGATGCTAAAGTCATGGTTCTGGTGCCTGGACACATTCAATGGAGCCTTGCAGTATTCACCAGCTACATGTACTTTAATTGTCATCGTATGTGCCATGCTACACAATATGATCCTGCTGCAGCAGGAACAACACAGAGCAGGGAAACACAGCCCCCCACCATTGCCAAGGCCTGCACAGGCACAAAGTGACTCAGAGGAGGAACAACCTGAGCCTGGCACAGTAGGCAGAATGAGGCATGCCTGATATGCCCTGGCCTTGGCAAAGAGGTAATGCATAGCACATACACTGATACAGTAGGGACCCAGGGAATGACACCTCTCTCTAACTCACACATACAGTAAAAGGGATGCCAAACATGACATTACTTGTGTTCAACCATGTATAGGGAGTTTACTATGTGCATCCGACATAGGCAGCCCTCCAGCACCATCCTCAATACTGGCACACCAACAAGGTAAGTCACTCTTCTTAGCAATTGCCGAATAGAGTAGTATGTGTTGTTACTTGTATCTATGGTATGGATGTGAGCATGCAAAGGAATCGGGTGGCTGAATAGGATGCCAGCAGATAGTAGACACCTATAGTTGCAGCATGAGATCTGTAACAAATACTGGTGTCACCATAGTAGCCAGTACTACACATGGTGACAAAGCCCACTGCAGGAAATGTGCTGGGCAACATGTGTGTCCATATGACACACACATGCCAGTCAGGGAGGCTCACATACCCAGCAAACGTCTCAGCCAGCAGGACAGGTGTAGACAAACACAGAGAAAGGCTGTGCTAAGGCCTCTGAATGATGGCTATGGGTGACCCCCCCCCCCAGGCCTACATAGGCAGACTACATCAGGTCAGGCAGTGGGATGTTAGTTCTGAAGGGTAAGAAGTCAGAAACTGATATGTAAGTCAATCAAACCTAAGACCTGTAGTACACTGATATGCCTCGAGTCAGCATGATAGGTTAGAATACATAATGAAATGGAGTACATGACATACCAATTCTGTCATAGCAAATGTGTACAAGTGTCAGGTGTGCCTCCCCCAATCCTATGTAGAAATGTAGAAACAGTCAGATGTGCCCCTCCAATCCTATGTAGAAATGTAGAAACAGTCAGGTGTGCCCCCTCCCCCAGTGCTATGTAGAAATGTAGAAACAGTCAGGTGTAATCCTACTGCTGCTGTCTGGATAAGCGCTTTCGGTTTTTGAACCTTTATCAAATCCTAAAGAAAAAAGCAGGTTCCTTTCATTTAAAAAGAGCTTCCTGCAGCTCATTCATTCAATCAACAAATTAAGTTTTGGTGTATGGACACACCTCTCATTCAGCGTGCATGTTCTATTTACTTAGTGTTAGCTAAAAGCTTGGAGTTTTTAAAGTGAAATAACACAGGATTGATGCATGTGCATTATTTCTTTAGAGTCCTTCCTTTCAAGATGGGTTTGAGCAGTATAATTTTATTTAATCCAGGTTTCTGGTCTGCTCTAAGGTTCATAATCCATTTTGTTTCCTCAGTTTTGGTATAGATGGCCAGATCCCCTCCTTGTATTGTTTCTACTAGCCTGCTTATGACCATAAATTTTAAAATGTGGTCTCCATTGACTTTAATGTGACCATATAGAGCATTCATATTTACTTGATTTCTAATGTCCTGACAGTGTCTCAGGATGCGCTCCTTTAACATTCTATTTGCTTTCCCCACATAGAAGGCTGAGCAGCGTTGGCACTGAGCAATATAAATCATATTTTTGCTTCTGCAATTTGCAAACCCTTTGAACCTGTTTTCCTTCTTAGATGTTGGATGTATAAATAAATAGACACAAAAATTTGATGGAGCCACCTCTAAGGCCAATTGTCAATGGAGAATGATGGGTGACTGAATCAATTTCTATATATGTGGAAGAAAAATTGAAGAGATTACTACCACATGCAAGAACAGTTGTTAAAGATTGTGAAGGTTTTTTAAAATGTCTTTATGAAAGCACAACAAAGAAGAAAACCTACGAAGGTATCATAATGGCAACTCTGGATATGAATAGCCTGTTTACATCAATACCAAATAAATATGGAATAGAAGCAGTTAGACAATTTGGACTTAAATATAAGACCAATGATAATATAAATTTGATATGTAGCCTTCTAGTTGAAATACTGTCTAACAATATCTTCGTGTATGGGAATGAATATTATTGGCAGAAATCTGGAGTAGCGATAGGAACCCCATGAGCCAACAGTTATGCCAACATAGTGTTGGCACAACGGGAAGAAGAATGGTGCTTGGATACACTCAATAGCAGGAATAACAACATAGTTGTATATGAACATTTTGTTACTGATATCTTTATTTTATGGGAAGGCGATGAACACTCTCTCAGAAGTTTTGAGCCTTCCCTGGGTAACACCACATCTTTTTTAAGATTTGAATTGAATTTTTCTGATACTACCATCAATTTCTTTGATATCCAACTAACATTGGATCATGTATATGGGATAGATAAGTCAATGCACAGGAAGACAACATGGCATAATCACATGCTCCATAGGACAAGTATGCACCCAAAGCATATTTTTAAAAGTATAGCGGAGAATCAAGTGAAACGTATATCAAAACTATGCACTAAAGATGAAGATTTTGAAAAAGAAAAGGAAAGGATTATTGATAACTTTATGAAAAGAGTATATAATAAAGATGAAGTCATAAAAAGCATGAATAGAACATCAGATTTACGAATTGGCAAAGTAAGACTACATATTTTCCCCATTGGTTGAGTAAGGAAAAAGACGAGAAGAATAAGAAGGAAAACAAAATGAGATTCTGTCTTACACATAGCAGTGACAATGCATTCATACTAGAGACCTTAAAAAAGAACTGGTCTGTTTAGACTTCAGATGAGAACCTTAGGAGCATTGTAGGGGAGACACCCAGTTTTTCCTTTAAGAATAGGAAAAATCTGAAAAGGCTCTTATGCCATGGGAATCGTCAAAACCTGGACACAGAACATTCACCCACAAACAAAGTAGGCACCTGTAAATGTGGATTTTGTAAAGCATGTCAGCATACTAAAATGGATAATTTATTTATACATCCAACATCTAAGAAGGAATACAGGTTCAAAGGGTTCGCGGATTGCAGAAGCAAAAATGTGATTTATATTGTTCAGTGCCAACGCTGCACAGCCTTCTATGTGGGGAAAAGAAATAAAATGTTCAAGTAGCGCATCCTGAGACACTGTCAGGACATTAGAAATCAAGTAAATGTGAATGCTCTATACGGTCACATTAAAGTTAATGGAGACCACATTTTTAAATTTATGGTCGTAAGCAGGCTAGTAGAAACAATACAAGGAGGGGATCTGGCCATCTATACTGAAACTGAGGAAGCAAAATGGATTATGAACCTTAGAGTGGAACAGAAACCTGGATTAAATGAAATTGTACCGCTCAAACCTATCTTGAAAGGAAGGGCTCTAAAGAAATAATGCACATGCATCAATCCTGTGTTATTTCACTTTAAAAACTCCAAGCTTTTAGCTAACACTAAGTAAATAGAACATGCACTCTGAATGAGAGGTGTGCTCATACACCAAAACTTAATTTGTTGATTGAATGTATGAGCTGCTGGAAGCTCTTTTTAAATGAAAAGAAGCTGCTTTTTTCTTTAGGATTTGATAAAGGTTCAACAACCGAAAGCGCTTATCTAGACAGCAGCAGCAGGATTACATTTTACTTTGTTAATAAAGGAACTGATTTTAACAATGTCAACCATTTTACTTCAGCTTGGGTGGCAGCAGCATGTTTGCTTTCTATCCTATGTAGAAATGTAGTAACAGACCGGTGTGTACCCCCCCACCACCCAATGTAGACATGTTGTAGCAGTCAGGTGTGCCCCCCAATCCTATGTAGAAATGTAGTAACAGTCGGGTGTACCCTCCCCAATGTGATGTAGAAATGTAGTAACATGTATGTGTAGGTATAATATCAGTGGAGCACAGATTACCTGAAATGGCAAAGGTAGCAGTATAGATTGCAGCATTTGTACAATATGCAGGTATGTATGTGTTACGTTGGTGTGTGTTTCATATTGTGTGAGAGTGGTCAGTATGGATGCATGGTGAAGTTTGATGTGGTAGCCATAGCCCAGTACTGCCGATGACAGGGCCAAATCCTCACAACTGCAGTGCCAAACACAATGCTCCCCAGTATAACACATTATAGCAGTAAGCCATTGTAAATGTATGGAGGTAATATGTGCCAGCATCTGAAAGATGGACATGGCATGACTGTTCGGCCAGATATACAAGAAGTACAGAGGGGAAAGTACCCCAGAAAGACAGTGTATAATGTGTAACCGTGAAATAGACACACCCTTGGCATTTTACATACAGGTTTGCAGCACATTATCTGGACTTGTAGTAGGGAATATCAATGTTGTCTGGCCAAACACTCACAGATCACAAAGGTCATAGGAATGATGTATTGAGAAACAGCTGATGTCCCTGCACAAGCCAGCATAAGTGGAATGCCCCATGCATATCTGTGAGTCGGATGCAAGTAGTGTCCATAGCACACATGACTCACCTCACCCAACTACCATTCACAGGTACCTCTCCGGTCTTATCCCTGAAGTTGGGAATGGGTACAATATGACCCCCACCTATGTATGGCAATAATGAACAAATGCAGCATGCAGTGCAGGTGTCCCATGCAGGCGTGTCCCTAGCTGTAAACAGCACCCTGCCAGCATCCACACCACCTGATCAATACTGACAGAAAGTATTGGCATGAACTCCTAGCGCACCTACCCTGTCACCCCAGGGGAATATACTGTATGGCAGTCTGGTACTGTAGGACTGACAGAATGCAATGACCTGCTAGAGCTGGCCTGCATCACTACCAAATGGCATACAGTCCTCTGTCAAAGGCCTGCATTTCACCTGTACTGCCAATGTATGTTATGTCATGGACTCCCAAATAACAGCATAACACAGTCCACAGAACCCATACGCAAGGCCATGTGGACAAACCACAGTAGCATGTCCACCATGTCCCACTGCATGAACTGTGGACCAACACCAATACACTGCTGTGATGAGGTGATAACTATAGGGAAAGTATCAGTGAATGTTTGCATAATGTATGGAAGAGGATAGAATAACAGATGGGAGGGAGCATGGGCAGCATGGAATATGCAAAGTCCGAAACACAGCCATGTGCACATATTATCCCTGGCTGCAAACACAAAAATGGGTGGCTACAAACCTGCCCGTAAACCACAGTAGGGGTAATGTCCTGACTTATGACCCCTGCCGCTGAGTAATCTGTGTGAATCTGTACAGCTGTGAGATATTGCCATAGCAAGATAAGGCAATACTGTCACGTCAATGGATGTAGAAGTATGGGATCCTCTGCCACCACAGTGCCAAGGTGCTGAACGAGTTACACAGACCCAGCAGCAAGTGTCTGTAGCTCCCCCTCGAGAATGGCATTAATTTGTAGGAATATGTAGGCGTTTGAGCTCAATACTGGACACAGCTGCATTCACCCTGTGTTCCCCAGGATATCACTGTGAGCAAAAATGTCTACCTGACAGTACTTAAGGACATAAAACATCACAGTGTATAACACTGCACATGTCTGAATATCTCAGCTAACACCAGGACCATGTAGCAGAAGCAGCACAGACACAATTACCTACAGTACTCACTATCCCTTGTCCAGTTTGACCCCATATTGCCAACTGATCTACAGATATCCTGCAGAAACAGTTTGCTAGCTGTAGGTGTAGAACACAAAAGTCTGCACTGGAGTACCATCTACCTGGAATGGATCCACATATTCAATACAGAAGGGCATACTGGGCATGCTCCCACACTTAGATAAATGAAGACAATGTCAGACAACAAAATACTGAAAGGTCATACTGGGCATGCTCACACACATAAAGAAATGAAGCCCATGTCTGGCAACAACAGTGGACCATACATATATGACAGTTGCAGATGTTACTGCATACACTCTTCAGTATGCACCAGTTATGCTTTGCACACACATTGGATAGGAATACACACATATATATACAAGGACAATATGCCAAAAGTACACATACATAGATGTGAAGAAGAGATTTATAGTGACAAAGAGCCTTCCATCATGAGGTCTGTCCCACCCAGCACACAGACAAATGGCTACAACCACATGATGTGTAAATGTCACTCACCGTAGAAATTAGTTAGGTAGGAGTTTTAATCCCTGAGTTGGCAACTGTGTGTGTGTGTGTGTGTGTGTGTGTGTGTGTGTGTGTGTGTGTGTGTGTGTGTGTGTGTATTTGTCAGTGTAGAGAGCAATGCTTTTTTTAGGCTAGTCACACTCACTATAATTCAAATGCTCTACTTTGGCAAGCCTGCTGATGTCATTCACTTTGAAATACACCTTTGGGGAAATAGTTCTCTGTAATCTCTGTGGCGTGTTATCTAACTGTGTAATGCTGTAGTGTGAAAAACTAGCTAGAAAGGAGTTCTAATCCCAGACATGGCAACTGTGTGTGTGTGTGTGTGTGTGTGTGTGTGTGTGTGTGTGTGTGTGTGTGTGTGTGTGTGTGTATGTAGGAATCAATGATTTGTAGGCTATTCACACTCACTACAATTCAAATGCCCTATTTTGGCAAGCCTGCTGATGTCATTCACTTTGAAATACACCTGTGGGGAAGGAGTAACCCAGTTATCTCTGTGGTGCATCCTATAACTGGATAATGCTGTAGTGTGATAAACTAGGTAGGTAGAAGTTCGATTCCTAGACATGGTAAGTGTGGATGTTTGTGTTTGTCTGTGTAAGGAGCAATACTTTTGAGGCCATTCACAGTCAATACAACCTCCATTGCCCTTCTTTGACAAGCCTGCTAATTTCATTCCCAGTGAAATACATCTTTGGGAAAGGAGTATTCCGGTAATCTCTGTGGTGTGTCCTATAACTGGGTAATGCTGTAGTATGATTTAGTAGTTTAATAGGGGTTCTATTCCCAGACATAAGTGTGGATGTTTGTCTGTGTAGGGAGCAATGTTTTCGAGGCCGTTCACAGTCAATACAACCTCCATTGCCCTTCTTTGGCAAGCCTGCTGATGTCATTCCCAGTGAAATACACCTTTGGGGAAAGACTAGTCTAGTAATCTCCAGGGTATGTCCTGTGACAGCATAATGCTGTAGTGTGTAGTTTGGTAGGGGTTCTATTCCCAGGCATGGCAAGTGTTTGTGTGCCTGTGTAGGGAGCAATGCTTTCGAGGACATTCACAGTCAATACAACCTCCATTGCTCTTTTTTGACAAGCCTGCTGATGTCTTTCCCAGTGAAATTCACCTTTTGGGTAGGAGTAGTCTAGTAATCTCCATGGCGTGTCCTATAACTGTGTAATACTATAGTGTGATAAACTAGTTAGGTAAGTGTTCTAATCCCAGACATGGCAACTGTGTGTGTGTCTGTTTTTGTCATTTATATCCTGTGTGGAGGTGTCTATTAGTGTATAACAACAGGATTCATTGTGGAGGGAGTGGATTTTGCAAATTTCTTATATGGTGGGCCTATTATATGTCACAATGTCTACCTTACAAGGGTAACAGGTGTCAAATAGCTGAGAGGCTGGGGGTGCCAATCCATACCCCTACATGTGACATCAAGGCCTGACAAACAAAGTAAGCAACCCTTGTATTACCCAGAGAACACTCTCAACCCATGTCTCATACACAAACACACTTGCCTAGGCAACAACCACTTTGTTGGTAGTACCCTGCATATTGCCCACAGATAGTAACCATGGTGTGATTGCAGTGGACTACAGAGGGCATGGCACCCTGTCCCATCACTACAATAGGCACATAGTTGCAGAGGGTGCGCCTTCACTATGTTCCCCACTGGAAGCCTGCAACAACTGTAGTGCCATCAAATGTGACCCACAAAGGACATACCACACCTTAAACACATGCCCTGTTATGGACAGATGCCCCTGACACCAGGGAATACCTGTATCATGCTATCAATGTAGGTGCATGGTCAACCTGGTGTCCATTACCAGTTCCTGCCACATGAGGCCAGGACTGGCTCATCTGATGATAACAATCTGTGTGCACAACATGGGCCAGACACCCCAGGTACAGTTACACATGTCACTAAACATGCATGTGGGACGTGTGCACATCCCAGACACCATCCATGTCATGGACTATAGAACACATACATGGCAAACATAGCACAACACTGGCCACACACACAATAGTAACCCAGGTGACTGGATGGTGAATAGAATACCCACCTGCGTGGGCCAATCCAGACACTACACCCCTGAGCCATAGTACAGACCATTGTCACATGGCCTGATGCCAAGGTATACCCTTCACCTAACCTTGTACAGAGTTCTGGCACAGTCAACAACTACACACCTGTGAAGCAATGCACCCATGCATGTCAGTACTGGCACCCTGTGTCTGTGTGTGTGGAGTATGATGCTTTTGACCACATTCACACTCACTACAACTCCCATTGGCCTACTGAAGCACGTTGTCTGATGTCAGACACCTTCACATACCCTTTGCCTATATATCATCCAGATAACTCCTGTGGTGCATGTAATACATGTGCATTACTGTTTTGTGGAAAACTAGCTAGTTAGGAAGTCTATTCCTGACCCTGCCAACTGTGTCAATGTGTGTGCATCCCTGAGAGAGTGTGGCTGTGTTGACGTTGACACCTGTTCATGTGGACAGGCACATATACTACACCTACCTTATCGCTGCTACATCACTACTGCAGATGTCACTCACCAACAGATATACCTTTGGACAGCTCCCCAACATGTAAGCTATGTGGCGCATGCAATAACTGCATAGACAGGTGATAGCAATACATACTCTGTTAGGGGTTTGAAACCCCGTACTGGTATGTGTATGACACAATCATGTTCAAGTTTTACTCTCCCACCCCCTCCCTGACTTACTTTGTATCTGTCTGTGTCTCTCACTCCCTCTCTGGTGGATGAGGAGAAGTACACCTGCTTTGCTTAGGCAGCAGCTTGTGTTTTGTAAGTGATGCTCATGATCAGCTGATGGCCTCTGCATGAATTGCATGTACCCTAACATGTACCCTAATATGCTACTCTCCCTAATGGCTAAATGAGCCTTGCAGTGCCAGCACAACAGTGTTGTACAAATGGGTCTATAGTTATAAGATACCCACTGAGTTCTGGCAAGTGTGTGTATGTGTGCATGTCTGTATATCTGCAGGATACAGCATTTCGAGGCCACATACTCCTATTACAATACGCATTGCCACACAGTAGTATGGATAGTGTTGTTGCTGCCCATAGGTGAGTCATGACAATGCAACAACCTACAATGCCTGTAGCATGTGCATTAGATGCATATCCCTGTAGTACCACTATTGGGATATACAATGAGTTGTATCACAGTCATGGGCAATGTGTGATGGTGGGTACATCAGTTCTGCCATGTGGCTGCCCAATACAGGTGTTTCTTGGACAGCTGCAGACCATACCTGGCAGGGTGTGCAGTTCACCGCCTCTGGCCACAAACACGTGGACTGTGCCTTCCATGGGTTCCATGGGCACGTCTAGGTACAGGCCTCGATGTGCTACTCTCCCCTGATGATGACAAATGTTCGCTGGAACCAGGTCCCTCCTGGGACTGGCCAGGACCACGTGCATGTGGCCTGCTGTGGTATGGTGTGGACAGCACCCCCCCTGCAGTGCTGGGGCTGGTACTGCCACTAAAGAGCACCTTGGTGTCCTAGCATGTCCATGTCAACAGCCAGCTGTTGGTGTTGCTGGTCTATATCCACGATGCCATCATGGCACTCCCACCACATGTTCAAGCACAGACAAACCACAGTCGATGAGGCCCACCATCTCACCCAACCATCTATCCATGACCTCGGTATAATCATGGAGGCCACCAGACAGTTCATGGAAGTTGTCGCTTGCAGATGTGAGAGCAGCCCTATGCAGCCTCAGGCCTTGTCTGGTGTACAGTTCCATATGTGCCTTTGCCCCCATGACAGTCTGAAGCATGCGCCTGATGGTATCAGTTGTGGAACTTCTGCCAGGGGCATGATGACCAGTGTCCCTACCATGAGCACCTCTGTACATCTGCCTATGTGGTGCCCTGCTGGACATCTGGCTATGCCTGCTGTGGCCAGACAGTAGGCAGAGATATCATACTCTCCTGTGCACTGCCACCAACTGCCAACTGTCCCTCTGCTATGGCCACTAGTGATGGGGTATGTATAGGCACTGTAGCTGTGTGCGGGGTGGGGTGGCTAAGAGGGGGATGTCAAACGATGGTGCACTTTCGGACCCTGACAACCCCACCTGTGCCTCAACTGTACTATCATCATCTTTGGTGTCTATATGGACACCAGCATCAGATTGCATGCAGGAGGGACCCTGACCCACCTCAACAACTGTGTGGGAAAACAAGAAATGCACTTTAAGACCTGTACAGCATTGCATAACAGTACACACACACACACACACACACACACACACACACATATATATATATATATATATATATATATATATATATATATATATATACAAACACACACACACACACACACACACACACATTCCACCTTAATACCTACCTTTCCCTGACTTTACAGACAGTCCCATGTTTATTCACATAAGTTCCCCATCCTGCATCACACTTGGTAACATACACTCATTAATACCACTCATTAACATATAATTCCTCTAAATGCCTAGATGAGTGATCACAACACAAGATATGTTACTCCATTACCTGCTTGACTTGAGTGGAGTAAGCTTTACATGGCCTCACTACTGTCATCCAGTGTTCAACTTGCATATGTCCGGACATCGTGAGCATGGCCCCTATATGTTAGAGGCTACTATGTTCGTTCCATAATGTCATGCACTGTAGTGTCATGTGTAACTATTGCTCATTACATGCCAGATCTGCTGCCCAATCAACCTATCATGTGGACAACAGTAATATATGGATACACTCCCTAGTGTTGTCTAGTAATTCCCCAATGCATTTGTAGTACTGCTTACATGGGTAGTTGTTCACCTCTCTGCTGATTGCAATATTAAGGGTATACCTGGTGTCTACTTTCCCTCCCAATGCATGTCCCATGCTACAGACCTTATTATACTATCAGCTGTCCTGTGATTGCATATCAAAAAAGTATTCCTGGTGTCTCATGTGTCAGTCCATGCCCGTGTACTGCACAATCCCAAAGGGAAGTACTGCCATATGAACAACTCCACAATCACACATGTGCATACATGGACACCCAAACAAAGACATACACATGCACACACACACACACACACACACACACACACACACACACACACACACACACACACACACATCCTACATGCATCAACCCCCCCCACTCCACCAGATTGCACTTACAGAAAAAATAACCCCCCCCCCCACACACACACACACATGCAGGTGAGGTTGCACAAATATAGTAAACACAGTCCTCCCATTACCCATCTGTCAACATGCATAATATATGGTACTCAACAGCATGCAGTGCAGCTACTGTCAATCCATGCTAGCAACAGTATACATGTGTATGATGCATGGGCTGTGTTAGTAGGTGATGCCCCTTCCCCTGGAAAACACTACACCCATGTACACAGTATTGCTGTGCACATGTTCTGCACCCTGCCATGTACTGTGCACCAAACCTCACAGGTGTACAAACCATTGCTGAATGTGTATTACTGTGTCAGTTATGTCTGCTCTAATGCTCACAGCCCCTATGTGTTTCAGTGACACATACCTGGGATGATATGTGGACAGATGTCATTTGTGAATGCCTGATGTCTTGTTTACAGATCTCAACATCAGCGGTGCATGTATGACCAATCCGATACTATTACACTGACAACCGTCAGACCGTACCATGGCTATAGGGAGTGTAAACAGCCTTATTGATATCATGCACTCTTCCTTGATCTGCCATGAGACCACATCACCGCATATATTAACAGTACATGAGCCTGGTATGTGACATATGTCCTGTACATTCACATGCAGTGTCTACGAAATGTGTTAGGTGTTCAGATGTTGACCGGAATGCGTACAATCCGTGGGTGCATATGTGAGCACGCCTTTATCATGATGGTTTGCTGCACCTATTGTTATGTGTACTACAGCAGTCACTATTCCTGGCAGGGGTATACCTGCATGGGCCATCTGCATTTGCCAGTATATGGTCAGTCTGCCATGCACATGTCCCCCAACTCTGCATGATTACAAGGTCTATTAATGTGCACATCCCTTGGTGTTCACACACTGCTGTCACTATTCCTGTGGGGGTAGGGTTATGTCTGCCTCAGTTCCTGAACCTGACTGTGTGCAGATACAGCCATTCTTAGCATCCTTAGGATCCCTGCTGCAGTGTACTTGTGTGCAATGCTGACACACCCTCAGCATTTTGCCGCTGCTTGACAAGTATGGGCTATACATGTGTGTCAGTTTGCAGTGTCCTATATACTGAACACCAAGGGTAACAGCCGAGTCCCAGCTAGTAATGTTATGCCATAGTGTAAATCTGTAACAGTTGCCATTGTAATACTGGTATATACACTGTTGTTGCACTGTATAAGGGTGATGTTTCACACATGTCCCTACTGTAGACCATGTGTCCCTCCATTATGTTCATCCCTGTAGACACACTTCACAATGACAGGATGTTTGTTATCTTGCAGGTGTCTGACATACCCTTTAGATACCTCATCATGGTCACCACTCTGATGCAGTGCATTTAACAGCAACAATACATGAACATGTTTGGCATGCATTATGAGTAGATGTGTTCGATGTGTGCATGGAATATACCATAGCCATTACATGCCCGGTATATTGGCAAGCATGAACAAACCATACTCACTAGCTAAAGGCTGCTGCCTTGGTGGTATACCAGAGAGACCTACATAAGAGTGTGAGAGATGCGATGTCAGTGGCCACAGCTGTAGCATTGCTACAGTGTGGGTGCAGAATTACAGTACATCAATAGTACAAGTCCAGAATACTACCACTTATGCACATATGTTTATTACTACTATGCAGCAACAGACTCATGTATATATATATATATATATATATATATATATATATATATATATATATATATATATATATATATATATATAAAACATCTCACATATGCATGATCTACCTGTACAGATGCAGATGCATAAGCAACAGTGGTCTACTGATGTGCCCTGTGGCCTTACCTGCACGATCCTCAGCCGGTGTGTGGGTAGCACTCACCTCCACAATGGTCTCTGCCAGTTGTTGGGTGTGTGAGTGGGCAGGTGTCACGAGGCTGTTGAGGAGCGCCTCAACACATGTTAGAGGGGGATGGATGACATGACCCTCTGCCGTGTTGTGAGGTGATCCCCCAGACTGCAACAGCATGATGACGGGCATTGCAAAGCAGGTGAGAACAATGATGCAGGGCCTGCTTATAACTGCGGTTATGTAGGCTGACATCATTGACCCTGTGGACTAGATCATTCCACCGAGTTGTCCACTCCTGCTGTTCATGGGTGGCCCTGCTGAACAGAACTGGATAGTGCTGTATTAGGTGGTTCATGACAACCTCATTTTCCGCTGCTGAATACCTGGGTAAATGGCCGTGGGACATCTTGCCTGAAAGGCATAAAGATGGAAACAAGTCGGAGCAACTCATACAGCAAGGTTACCATAGTTCTTAATACACATATCTGCCACCCCCCCCCCCACCATATCAGCGACAACAAACTGTTCATACAACTCAGTAGGTATGGCTATAGCTTACCTACCATTGGGACGTATATTGTATTGTACCACACTTTGTGCTATGTGTTTTTAACCATGTTTCCTGTGTGGATGCTATAATTTCTGGCCTGTTAAGGACTATTTCACCTGCCATTGAATTGAGGTGGAATCCTTCAAAGCCCCCGGGCCAGTAGAAATTACGACCCAAATGCAGAATCCATTACAAAAGCATTCTGTGGACACCTACAGAAATGCATGGAGCATGCTATCCCAAATAAAACCAAGACTCACTCCTCCAAAGGCAGGAGACTTGTCTGGTGGACCCCAGCCATAAATAAGCTATACAACAGAAGGATAAAACTACTACAAGATAGAGCAAAATCCCAAAAAGGGAAGGTGTCTCTGATCAGTACTAGCAAGAAACTACGATCCCCTCATAAAATCAACTAAGGCCAGCTTTGAAAGAAAAATTGCTCAAGGCACTAAAGATAATCAGAAGGCCTTCTTTAGTTATGTCAGAAACCTGGGAGGCAATCCCAGATATGCTCTGAGTTAGTGCAAAATGACAAAAAATACACTGAACCCACAGACACTGCCAACATCCTGGCAGAAAGGATCAGTGCAAACACCCCCCCTTCCCCCCCAAAAGAGCAAATGTCTATCCCAACAGAGTGTAGCCTTCCTGAGATCATGAATGCACAGGTGAGAGCTGCCCTCTCCAAAGTAAAAAACACAGCATCAATGGGACCAGACGGTGTCCCAGGCTGCGTCTTACATGAGCTCCAAGAAGAACTAAACCCTCATATAAAGTCACTGTTCAATCTCAGCCTTACTACAGGATATGTATCCAAGGAATGGTGTACAGCAACAGTGGTCCCACTCCACAAAGGTGGTGCCACAACAGACCCCGGAAACTATCGCCCTATAAGCCTGACTAGCCTGGTCTGCAAAGCTATGGAGCGTATCATCATGGAAATCATAAACAAAGACATTGGCAACCTCCAGACACTGGATTCTACCCAATTTGGCTTTGTTAAGGGCAGATCTTGCATCTTGAACCTGGTTGACTTCTTTGAAACTGTTACCAAAGCCATAGATGAAGGGAAGGTAGTCCACACAGCCTACCTGGACCTCACAAAAGCCTTCGACACAATACCCCACTCGGGCATCATAAATAAGCTCACCAGCTTAAATATCAACCCCTATGTCACAATATGGGTTGCAAAGTGGCTCAGGGATAGAACCCACATGGTCAGAATAGCAGGTGCCATGTCATACTCTAAACCAGTTACAAGTGGCATTCCACAAGGCTCAGTCCTGGGACCTCTCATGTTTGGTATATATTTCTCCGATGTAAAGGCTAACTTGGGTGGACTATGGCTGACCAAGTTCGGAGATGACTGCAAACTGGGTGCTGAAATTGACTCTCCAGCTGACACAAGCATCCTCCAAAGGGGTCTCACAAAGACGGATAACTGGTGTCAGAGCAGTGGCCTAAAGCTAAATGCCAAAAAGTGCATAGTCATCCCCTTTGGGAAAAACAAAGTGCCCACAAATTACCACATAGGTGATAATCCATTAAGTATGGAAGAAGTAATTAGGGACTTGTGGACCCAAGTAGATAGCAATCTCTCCTTTGACAATCACATTGCCAAAGTGGTTAGAAAGACATTATATGTAGCCCACCTTATCATGAAAGGGTTCACATCTAGATCAAGAGAGGTCATTGTGCCCCTCTACTCATCACTTATCAGGCCCATAATTGAATACAATGCCCCATTTGAGATGTACCTTACCCGACACCTGCAGCAACTGGAAAGACCCCAAAAGTACCTCACCAAGAGGATCAAGGGGCTCAAACAGATGCCCTATGTAGTTCGGCTAAAGAAACTCCAGCTCTACTCAGTTGCGTACCACCTACTCAGAGGCGATCTGTGTCTGATGTATAAAGTCATGTCCAACCCAGAATTAATGGACATGCTTCACCTCAGGAAATCCAAATACCTTAGAGCTACATGCTCCAGGGACTTGAACCTCAGCACAGAAATAAATAGGACATGCTGGAGGGACAGATTCATACCCCAGAGGCTCCCCTCACTCTGGAACAAAATCCCAATCCATGTTAGGCAGAGCCCCTCACTGACCCTCTTCAAGAGAAATCGTGATGAGTGGATGGGAGATCGTAAGTTTACCCCTGGGATCTCTTCTGTGTCCCTGCTTGACAGATGTATAGTAAACTAACCTTAAAAGGGCTACCTTCAGTGACCTACTATACAGAGGCACAGTCAACTTATCTAAAAGGGTGTTGAAAGCCAAACACACTCTAGCTAGGCTTATAAATGCCCTAGGGCAGATAGCCTATTATCAACCTATGAAGCTATGAACATATGAAGCATTGTCACTGCCACTATGGTTCCATATATGCATGTTGTATGCTAGCAATGTGATTGCGGCACATCTGTCATTCTGTGTTATTGGAGATATCTATGCATGCTGTTGGACACGTTCTGGGATTGTGTGGACTATTACTACCCACATATGTTCTATAACAGTGACACAATAGCACATTTAGGGAATAGTTTCCAGCAGAACCACCTCTCCTACCTCATCTGCCCATGTTACCAGGCCACATCACATGTAGGACCCACCCTAGGACCTCTTCATCTACTGGTCCAGCATTACCTTCAGGTGGAACCACATCAGGGGATGTTGTCCCCCCAGGGGCTCACACAGACATGATCCTGTCACCCGAGGTTAGGTCCAGGGTCTGTTCCATAGAGGGCTCCACAGACACTTATGGGATGTGGTACAGCACCTTGTGGCACCCAATGCACTATCACAGTGTCCACATACTCTTCCTGCTCAGCCTCCTGGCCAGGCACCTTCAGAGCCATGGTCTGCTGTTGTGACTAGCAATGGGAGGGGGCCTTGTTCCCATTGTTTCCATATGGGGGCTCTTGGGGCTTCCACATCGCAGACCACACAAACCATCCAGGGTATTTACCCACCACATGTGTCATATACCACCCCTGTAGCTGTCCTCTATATCTATGAACCTGAACAAGCTCCACAAATATACTTGCTATCCTTCACCATATTCCCATTCCCTGCTTCACGAACAAGGGAAATGTGGTCCCAACAAGGGGTTAACAAGTGACATACCCGTCCATGTTGCACACACTTACAACTGTATATATCTGTGTGTATTGCTATGTGTGCTGTTCCCTCACACATAGCATGCAGCACTGTGGTGTTAATATAGTGGACATGGGTGTGTGTGTGTGTGTGTGTGTGTTTGTAGGGTCTATATTATATCCTCGAACGCTTAAAAAATCGAACGCTGATTGATCGAAATTATTTTCGCGAAACTGCAAAATATCAAAGCAGCAGAAACTGGAATTTTTTCCTAGGGAAAGAATTTGGTTGTCTATTTCTGTTGCTTCGGTATTTTCAGTGTTATGGTGGAAAGTTACCGGTTGGATTCAGGTAAGTGTGCGATTGTGTGGATGTGAGTGTTAGGGTGATTTAGGTGAGTTAGGGTTAGGGCTCAGGTTAGGTGTGTGTGCGATTGAGTGGTCATGAAGGTTAGGGTGGATTTAAGTGAGTTAGGATTAGGGAGCGGGTGAGGTGAGTGTGTGATAGTGACGGACCTTAGGGTTAGGGTTTGGGTTAAGGTAAGTGGGTAGTTAGAGGTGTCTGCATAGTTTAGTGTAGGGTTAGGTATCAGATTTTAGGTGTATGTGTGTGGATTTATGTTTGTTTGGTGTGCTTGTGTTGTGTGTATGTGTTTTGGATCAGCGATTTTTTTCCCTGGGGAAAAAATCACTGATCTGACAGTTCGAGATTGTAAGCTATCACTTAAATTAGGTCGATCAATCAGCGTTCATTTTTTTAAGTGTTCGATGATATAATATAGACCCGTGTTTGTATATATGTAGACATACGCATATGTAGACATACAGCTGTTGCTGTAGAAGAAATGGGCAGCTATGGACTTTCCCTACACCCTTCCTGCACATCCCTAGCTATTTTCCCTACTGTCTTTCCCTCTTTGTGCCCCTTTTTTACCACTTTCTTATCAATCCTTTTTCATTTCTTTTAAAGAAATTAGCCTGGGGTAAGCAGGAGTAAGCACTTTTAAGCAGCAGTAAGCGAGTTTAACCTTGTTTGCATGGGGGTAAGAAATGTCTACACAGGTTAAGCAACTGAGAAGCTAAATTAGTGTAAGAAACTGTAACCAGACATTATCACTGCTTACCTCTGCGCAAACCCTTGCAAACCCACTTACAACTGCTTAAAAATGCCTTAATCACTCTGTATCCAACGCCCCTTGTTCTGCCCAGCAACAAAATAAACAGCCTCTGCAAGTCTGGAACCCAGGACCCTACACACAATAGCCAAAGCAATTTACCACTAAGTCATGTCAGGTATACATAACCCTGATGTTTTCATAAACATATCATCCAGTACAGGCATTCAACAGTACAGGAAATGTATTTAAATGTAGATGTATGTGTGTGTATATATATTTATATCTAAATAGATATATACATATCTATATGTCTACATATATATGTATATATATATATATATATATATATATATATATATATATATATATGTATAAGCATATATATATATATATATATATATATATATATATATATATATATATATATATATAGGTATAAAAGAGAACTTTATAAATACAGATATGACCACAAGCACCATTAATGGGGGAAAAGGGGCCCAAGCTACATACATCTTGTATGTATTGATATTACCCCCCCCCCCCACAGCCAAACAGGTCTGCCCTGTAATACAGTACCAACTGTTGCAAGTCCTATAACCAGGACCCAACACAACATGGGCACAGGATGTTAACAGTAATCCATCCCAGCTGTATGATGTCAGGCTGGTATCAATAATATATCATGCAGTACAGTCTGGCTACCACAGGGAATGTACAAGGTGGAAGCAATAAACATTCCTAAGATACGTATACAGACACACATATATGCAGATACATATATATATATATATATATATATATATATATATATATATATATATATATATATATATACACATATATATGCAACTACACATATACACACAGAGATATGTAATGGAAGATACATATTTAGAGAGTGCACACCATACGGGACAGACAGTATTCCTACAGTTGCCAGCTTACCAACTGGACACTGTATGAGTCACCCATACAAACGACAATTGTTGCCTGAAACATATACCGACAGAGAGGTCTAAGGATATAACCCCACACACAGGTTTGCATACATGAGAAAGCTTTATTTGTGTACTATTACAGTTGTATATGCCATGTTATATAGCTGTTTAGACTTTGAAATACATATAAACAGACTAATGCAACTCTCAAACAGATCAGTTATTACAGTATTCCGGAAAGCGTAACATATGTTGCTTTCCAGGCCTAGGCCTTCAAGTAGTACAACAGTAAAGACAGACTGTGCCGTAGGCTAACAATCAATCAACAGTAAGTAATGCAGAAGTATAGTCCAGCAGCCTCTATCTACACTCTGTACGCAATCCCTAGGGGGTAAAGACTTCAGTTGACACAATGGGATGAATCTGTTACATAACAAGACATAACTGAGACCATCACAATCACACTGACAAGCACAACAGTCTGTATGGCAGGAAGCAGTAGGCCTGCATTTACTCAAGGTGAATTGGATGGTAATGTACATCCAGATACCTTAAGGCAGCATACCCCTGTTATCCCTCACATATAACAGCCTAGGTTAGTTATGGTGCATCCCCCCATAGACTGACATACAGGGGCATACACCACTGTTACATACACTCGCATCTGGAGTGCATAAGGGCACACATGTATTGTGCAGATGAAGCCCAGACATATATGGACCCAACCCCACAATATGTGTGGGGGCCACAACAGCAGTGGAATGATGGCAGGAATGGCAGCATGACATACTGATAGGCCACTATATAACAACCCCTGACAGCATGTCATATGTACAAAGCCTGGTATGTAGGTGGAGTTCAGGGGCTGGAACACAGGCCCATATGTGTAAAACTGTTGTCATACACTAAGCAAGTCACTGGGGTTACAGGATAGTCTGCAGCATACCCTTACTCAGGAATATGAAGTCAGAAACACAAATGGACGTGGCCATGTACTGATAGCACTCAACACACACTGCCAGTGATATATCTGACACAAGACCTGTGTGGTGGACAGACAAAACATAGCAGGCACACCTCTGGCCATTAAGTGGATAGGCACACAGTTGAGAGCTATGCAGAGAGACTGCAGTACATGATAAACTAGTATTTACACACAAACCCTGTAACACTGGTGCTATGCAACACATACAACACTACTCACACTCTGTTTGTAGTTCTGGAACCTCATGCAGATATGTAGCTGGCATGAGTGTGCAAGTTTTCTTGTAAGAGGTATTGCTACCTATGTATGTAACACTGTTACCCACACATACTGAATTTGGAGATAGATTTGGACACTCATACCCCTGAGAGAAGGGTGAGGAAAACAGTAATATGTTGTTAAGCCAATTAGACTAGATTACATGTGTCCAGTGGACACATGTGCGAAATTGATAGCTATGTAGGGGCGAGATATATTTTGGGGAACAGATTGCCTTTTTTTTTCAGGTGAGAGTGGGATGTTGGGAAGGGATAATAGGTATATTTGGGGAGGTAGGTTGGGTTGTTTAACAGGCAAGACAAACAAGATGCATACAGGGGCGTATATGACACAAGTGGGGGGTAAACACCTTGATGGGGAGGGGTGTTGGGAAATCAGAAGCCCATGAATCACCTAGTGGAAACAGTGGGACTGCAGTCCCCACCCATGGGCAGTCAGCACTGCACCTTCACAGCCCCGATGGTCGCTGTGCGGGGGGGCTGAGTAGGAGTGCCAGGCCGACCCTCTAGTTACAACACACAGCCCTCAAGCTGGCGTAGCAGAACTCCGACCTCCCTGCGGAGCTCGCTACACACCACGACCCACACCTGACAATGGGTGACAGGTTCCTGTCCATGCCCACTCCCAGGGGGGAGGTGAGCCCTATCCCCTGAGCCAGTTCCACCTGAAGGTGGTGCAGGCCCAACGGACGAGGAGGTCCCAAGTTGGGCCCCAGACGTGCTGGTGCTAGGTGCCATGGCCAGCTGAGGTGCCTTCCCAAATGTGCTATGGTGGTTACGTTTTATCAACATATGTGGGTTAGTAATAGTCAACACATTCCAGGATTAGGTATAACAGCATGCATAGATATTTCCATTATCCCAAACACCAGATATGGAACAGTTGCATAGCAAACAGAACACATGCATATATGGGACCACAGTGGTCATTACAACAGCATGCAAGTACATTGATTGCACCATGCCACCAATGTTGGAGTATTTCAACATAGTACATGTATAGAAACAGATTTAAATAATTATCAAACAATAGGACATATGTCCCAACAGTAGAGTTAAGTCAGCACATACCAATTGAGTTGTGTATTTAGTTTATTGTTGCATATATGGTGAGGGTAGATAAATATGTCAATTAATAACTAGTATATTCCTGTAGTTTGCATTACTTTCCTAGTGAGTGCTGTGATCTGTACCTTATAAGTATTAGTACACTACCCTATTGCCTTAGTTTGGTCAGTGGTATGGTTGTCGACAACTATATAGATGAACTGGTTCTATCTGCAGTATACACCTCTTACCTGGTATACCTATGGTGGTATTGTTTGTTAACACTACCTAACTTTCTACACATACACCCAGATTCCAGGTTGATGGTATGCACATACCTGTCCATCTCTTTTTGCACACACTCTGGGCATGTCCTCACCACATGCAGGTGAGCCAGGACATATTTCCACTATCACCCTCTTAAACCTTTAATGACTTGTACAATGACAGGTGTGTTTTATTTGACATTTTCCAAATATGTATAGGTCTGACAGTCAGTTATATGACATGACATGCTGCCTACATGTCAGAAATCGGCAAACTGATATGGCAGGGGGCAGGTTAACAGCCAACAAATATGAGCCAAATAACTGGACATTCTGGACATTTCTGTACACTTGTGGGGTATGATTCTGCATACAGCTTACTACCACTCCCAGGATTCGAACCATGGCTGTATCTGCTAAAACTATGGCACTGTCCATCACAGTTGAATGTGCTATATAGGTATTGCTGTGTGTCTCTTGTCTTATTTCTGTCTATGATTCTCCTGTCGTTTTACATTCCGACCTTGTAATTACAACACTCTTATACAGGATTTCCTAGACAGTTGTATTATGTAGCACAGCGTCGGTGACAGTGATGAGTAATACCTTATTATTCTGAGCAACTGCAACACTAACAATGCCATACAATACCAGAGTAAACAGTACCAGTACAGGATATCAATCTTTTATTTTTAGGCACAGTGTTCATAGCTGACAGACCTTTGGGGAGCAATGTTTGTTAGCACTACCTGCATGTTGCCACACAAATTACCAGTTTCCACATTAGTATCATGCACATGCATCTAACTCTGTTACTGTGCACACTCTGGTCACAGCTTGACAACATGGGGGTGGAGATGGGACATACTTGGCTACTAACTGTCATAACATTTTGGGGGGTTGCTAGAGTGACAGGTTTGTTGTTGTAGATGTCTGGCAATCAGTTGTATGTCTTGTTTGCTGTCTAAATGTCTGGGATCATCTCACTGGTTTGCCAGGGGGACAGGGTAACAGGCAGCATCTACGGGCTAATTTACCTGACATTTCTGTACACTTGTGGGGTATGCTTCTGCATACAGACTACAACCACTCCCAGGATTTGAGCCATGGCTGTGGGTGCAAAAAATACAACAATTCACATCACAATTGAGTGTGCTATTTGGATTTTGTTGTTTGTCTTTTCAGTGTTTTCTGTCTAAGTCTCTCTCAGTTGAACTATTTGACCTCTTGGGATTACAACAGTCATATGCAGACATTCTTGCACAATTTATTTATGTAGCACAGTGTGGGTAACAGTGCTTAGTACAAACATACTATTAAGTGATTGTAACTCTACATTACCATATGATACCAGAGTGAACACATGCAGTCCAGCAGTTAGACCTTAATTGTCAGGCTATTATACTTTTATTTACATACAACCTATATAAGACTCTTCCTGGCCTATTCTCTGGTGTATGCAGTACATGCCTTAAACAATACAGGTTTTATACAGGCAATTAACTTACTACTACTTTTAGATTTATTTCCTATAACAGTACATGCAAGTGTATTACTAACCTGCCTCGAGTCACAACCTCTCCAATCTACAGCCATGGGCTTCCTGGTTCATAGCCCACTCACATGCCACTGTGAAAGACATAAGAGGAATATTTAGCCATACATATCCATAATATACATGAGCTGGTAATTATTAAACAGGTAGTGGACTGATACTTACACATGGCTGGGACTTTCCCTGTCCTCCTAGCCTCTTAGATCCACTGATCCAAGAGATCCCCCTTTCTCTGCTTCAGGTCAGCAAAGTGATGCCTAATCTGATCACCAGTTTCGGGTATGCCAGTGGCACTGGTGAGGTCATGGGTGAGATGGTCCCAGGCTTCTGCTTTGTACTGGGAACCCTGGTACTGGTCATGAAGCCATCTCATGTCATGGACTCCTGGATGCCCCAGCGTTGTGCCCAAAAGCGCACACCCTCTCCCATTCCAGACATAGTGCCTACAAGGGGAAGCTACAACCACTTATGATATGTATTCCTGCCTGTTGGGTTTAAATAGGGCCGGTTTCCTGCACTTTGCCTTGATTGGAGAGCTTTGCAAAGGCTAAGCTATGGGCAAACTTGCTTAACAAAGGTTGGCATTGCTTAAAGGGGTATACCAATGGGCAGACTGGGTTAGCTGGCCTACATATTGCTTACACCTACTAAGCTGGGCTGTGCAGTGCTTAGCATTGCTTAATATTTAAGTTGCATTATATTTGCATTGTGGCATTGATTTATTATTCATTACATGTTATATATGTGCTTGGTATCCATGATTCATGTGTACGTACACTGTAGGGGGTCCTTGTATTTATTAGGGGAGTACAACACTTTATTACAATAACACCTCAAATCTGGGCTTAATGCATTACTCCAGTTCACATATTTATATCCTGTAGTGGGTTATACAATATAAAACTGTATATAGATTCCTTTCATATGTTCAGTTTGTATTTCCTATGGTGAGGATCTGTTTGGTGATCCCTCAATCTTATGTACTTCTGCAATGGCTTAGTAGTTAACTATTGTGACTATAGTGTACAAGGTCCTCAGTTCAATACCTGTAAAGGATGTTTATTTTGTTTCTGGCCAGAACAGCGGTTGATGCATACAGATTGATTAAGGCAATTTTAAGAAATTGTAAGCGGGTTTGCGTGGATTTGGGTGAAGGTAAGCAGTGCTAACCTCCGGTTAAATATGCTTACAGAGTGTTAGCTTAAATATTGCTTAACCTGTGTGCGCATTGCTTAACCCTGTGCAAAAAAGGGGAAAACTCGCTTACTACTGCTTAAATATGCTTACTCTCACTTACTACTGCATAACTATGCTTAATCTTGCTTACTAGTGCTTATACTCGCTTACCAATGCACTAATTTAGACAGTACTGTCTAATGGTTGTTGGGCAAGTGGTGGATTTGGCAACTGTATGGTTTATCATTCATTACACATTTTACCTACCATCTCTATCCCTGATTCCTGTGTACATATACTGTATGGGCCACTTGTGATTATCTGTGGACTTTGAAACATTATGACAATGACTCCTCACATCTGCATTTAATGCACTGCTCCGGTTCACAAATATGTGTTATGTCGTAGGTTATGCAACAAAATAAAATTGATCATAAAGTGATTTGACATGGAAAATGGATTGTAATGGAGTGGGACTTGAACTGGAAATGACTGCTCATAAGGCGAATGCTCTGCCCACTACACTATTGCTATACTGCATCATTTGCGTATATCTTGCTTTTTTCCTCTTGTGCTATTTAAGCTGCATTAACCGTATTTAAATGATGGGCAAACCCACACACCTACAGTTAAATTTGATCTGTATCATAAAAAAAATTCTTTATATTTAAATGTTTTAACTATTGCTCTTGTACACATGGGGGGATGTGGCTGAAGGTATGCAAGCACCTATCTGCGGTCCCACTCATTCCTACTCCTACACTACTGTTCTTCATTGCAGGGGCATGTATGTTCTGAGAGCTCTGTTCTCAGACATGCCCCCTGCACTCATACATGCTCCATGACTGTTTAGGAGCTCAGGCAGCACGCCTTCATTAATATGCATGGCGTGCTGCCATCCTGCTCCTAAACGGATGCTTCTGTGCAGGACTAAGCTAGTCCTACATTGAAGGATAGTGAATCTGGGGGTTAGTTTAAATTATGCAAGTCATCCTTTAGTCTGCATAGTGCTACTTGTAAAGTAGCAGTATCACTTTACGGCTTTATGCTACGTACATCCAAGTAGTGGAGAGGAATTTATCCATTATGCTTCCAGCAGTATCAGCATTTCATATACAACAGTTAGGTTTAAAAAGTATAGTGCAGTTTTCTCTGACATGTATAAATCAATGATTTTGAAACAGCTTTAAAAGTGAGAAACATTGACCATGTAAGTAGAAAAGGAAAGATAATTTTAAATATAGGGTACTAACGGCAGCTATAACAAAGGTTTTGAAGCTGTAACTTGTAAATTATAAACAGAGGCAATTATGTTTTTCAATGAAACTGTGTTTTTTGGCAATTTATGTGGAATGCTTTAAACGTTTTTTAGTTTATAGTTTTTAGATATGTAGTAGAGACATTTTTGTATTTCTTTTCAGGCCAGTGTATATGATGTTGAATGTGTTTAGTAATGTCTACAGTTTTTTCGGTATAATGCATTTCTTTGTTTTAAGTTTTCAGTGTTTCAAACTTTCAGCTTTTTCATCTCGGCAATTTCAATTTTGGTATTTTGTTAATTCAGTCTACTGAAGTAGATCCATATATATATATATATATATATATATATATATATATATATATATATATATATATATATATATATATATATATATATATATCTACTTCTAAATTTTGAAAATTCAAAACTTTGAATTTCTTATGGTCGAGGCAACATTTTATACAATTTTCATTATAAACTAGCATTAAACAGCAATGTTACAGGATTATTACAAGGCATTAAGTAGTAATACAATGTTATACAGTGTCAATAATCATAATAGCATAGCAAAACTATTTCAAGATGTATAAAAAGAAATATGTCATTAACATGAATATAGTTTTTGGGGTAAGTGGCTACAAAAATCCAATTTTATCATAATGTAGTTGCATGAAGGCACGACAATTACAATAGAATATTTCTCTGAGGTGGTTTGCTTAATAGATTTTAGAAGACAGTAGAAAGAGTAGTCAAGGAAAATTAGAGAGAGCTACTGAGATGAGTGAGTTAAGGGCAGAAAGTAGATTAAGCTATGAGAAGTAGGGAGTGTTTAAGGAGGCAGAGTGCTGTAGCAGGACCCGTGACTTTTAAAGTGCTCTTTGGTGGCTGCCTTAAATTGTTTAGGATGTGTAAATGTCCTAATTTCTAGTGGGAGCCTATTCCAGGCAATAGTGGGGTGATAGCTGTATACGTTGCGCCCAACTTTGGACTTGGGTTTGTAGATTTGTAGTAGGACTTGGTTAGAGCTTCGGAAAGGTCTGGAGGGAGAATAATGGGAGATGAGAAGGGATAGTGCTGTGCAGTAGGAAGGCTGGTATAGGATAGAATGGATGATATGGAGCTGAGAGAAATGAAGCTGGTGGGGTAATTCAAGCCAGTTTAGGTGTTTTAGAGAGAGAGAGACAGTGATGGGATTTGTAGGTTTGTTGGGCAGCAAATCTAGCTACCTTGTTGTAGGTAGATTCAAGATTGGTCAGGAGTGCTGAGTTAAGATTTGTGTGAATTTGAGAATTGTACACTAGAATGTGTAGAAAGTAGGTAAGAGAGAGTGTAATCGTGGCTTCAGAGGAAAGGAATTTCTTGTTATTGTAAAGCAGCCCTAGTTTTGAATGAGTTTTTTTGATACAGTTATTATCATGCAAGTCCAGTTTAAGCTGATCTTCAATTGTTACACCTAAGAGCTTAGTGCTGGATTTTACCTGAATGGGAGTGTTATTAACGGGCTATATGGAGAAGGAGGGTTTAATATTGTTGAACTTTTTAGGTAGGAAGAGTAACAGCTTTGTTTTTTTTTAGGGTTAAGGATGAACTGGTTGTTGGAGAGCCATGTTTCAACTAAGTTAAAAGATGCCTAAGTAGCTGAAAAGAGCTTAGAGGGAAAGTTGGCAATGGTGATAACTGTAGTCATCTACATATTGCACTAAAGATGACTGAGGACAGGAGATATAGAGCTGATTAGTAAAGATATTAAAAAGTAAAGGCCCTAGGATAGACCCTAGAGGTACATCCATTTTTACAGGGAGAGAAGGGGAGAATGCAGAGTGCCATCTCACTGACTGAGATCTATCAGTGAGGTAGCTGGAGAACCATGCAACAGTATCAGACGATAAACTGAAGTTATGCAGTTTTTTGCAGCAGAAGAGAGTGTGAGACAGTGTTAAAAGCTTTTGAGAGGTCCAAGAATAGGCAAGAAATAAGTTTATGGTCATCCATGGCTATAGATACTGTGTTGAGGAAGGATAATAGAGCTGTAGTGGTGCTATGTTTGGGTCTGAAGCTATGTTGAGTGGGTGTAAGCAGATTTTCCTGTATTAGATACTGCATAACTTGTTTCTGAATACATTTTTCTAGTACTTTAGAGAGAGGGGAGAGGATAGCAATAGGTCTAAAGTTTGTGTATAGGTAGAGTGTAGCATTATTTCCATATGGAAGGGACTTTAGATTCAGAGACAGAGCGATTAATTAGGATAGATACGGGGTGAGCAAGAGAGTCAGCTGCTAGTAGAAGAAAAGTGGAAGGAATATTGTCAGCTGATGCTGAGCATGGTTTTAATTTAGAGAGAAGAGTTTTGATGTAGCTAGTAGGTACATGTTTGAGGGAGAAGGTATTTGAGGAGATAGTATTAGGAGTAGGTTCAGAAAAGTTGGAGATGTTAGTTGTAGAGGAGTTTGGGTTAGGGTTCAGTAGCTTAGATATTGAATCGATAAACTAGGTATTGAAGATAGTGGCAGTTTCATTAGATGTCTTGCCTAAGCATGGATTGGGGGAGCTAAGATTACTGAGATGTAATATTTGGTTAATAGAGTTCCAGAATTTTTTTAGGATTTGATTTTAGGGCTGTGGGAGGTTTGTTATTGAAGTCCTTTTTATCTTTGTTTATGTGTTTTTTTTTTTGTCTCATTTCTGAGTTCTTTATATTTTTGCAAGTCTGCAGGGAGCTTAGTTTATGACCATTTTTTCCATAATTTGTCTCTAGTTATCATAAAGGTATGAGTGGCTTTTGAAAGCCATGGAGATATGGTGGACTTAATTCGAACTTTGCGAAGGGGAGCAAATGAGTGTAAGATGCTCAGGAAGGTGGAGTTGAAAGCTAGGACTGCTTCTTTTAGTGGGAGTTGGGTAAGACATTTTCAGTTTACTTTAGAGAGGAGGGCATTAAAGGTTTCTGGATGGAAGTTAAAGAGTTTGCGACAAGTAATAAATCTAGGCGGTTTTGAGAATTGGGGAGTGAATCTAAACACTTTTATAGGGGAGTGATCACTCAGGGTATTTGGTAGGGTTTCAGGGTTATGATATTTGGAAGGATTAGATATAACTACCCAGTCAATAAGAGTACTAGATGTGTGAGAGTTGTTTGTAAGTAGGTAGGGAGATTAGCTGTATAAAGCCATATAAATTAATATGAGTATTAGAGTTTTGATTACTGAGAGTTAACCAGTTCATGCTGGCATCCCCAAGGAGGATTGCTTCACTGGGGATGTGTTAAGAAAAGTATGAAAGAATATTTTTGAGCAGAGGAATGTTGTCTCCCAGAGGAATATAGACGGCTGCTACTGTGATAGTGGTGTGGTCATTGATTTTAAGGTTAGCTATAATTAGCTATTTATTTATTTATTTACATACATAATCCTAATCTGACTTTGTCTGCAAATCTGGTCAGCCAGAGACCCTAGATTTTAGCCTTTACTTCAGACAGGTAGATGTCAAAAGGGAGCAGTTCCAGGACTGATTCCTGAGGGACTCTTCTTGTGAATGGCCTCTTTGTTGAGGTGGACTCCCCAATTTTAACTTTTTAGGTCCAGTCTGTGAGTTTGCTGGCTATCCACTGGATGACATAATGGTTTATACTTAACCTTCTGAGTTTGTCAGTAGTGCCTGAGTGGAGTATTGCACCAAATGCACTGGCCAGGTCAAGGCAGGCAGTGTGAACCATTTTACCCTCATTCATTGCTTTGGTGATCCTCTCATAGACATCAACTAGGTTGAGTAGTTATGACCTGCCCTTGACAAAAACAAACCGGGTTGGGTCCAATGTCTGGAGGTTTCCTTTCCCACTACTGATCATTTTCATGATAATTCTTTCCATGGATTTCCATATGGGATTAGTGAGACTTAATGGTCTGTAGTTTTCAGGATTTGTAAATGGACTTCTTTTGTGCAGAGGGATGATGGTTGCAGTGCTCCATTTGTGAGGCATGAAGCATGTTTAGAGGGTATGGTTAAATAGTGATTTCAGAATACCTGACAGGTCATGTTTCATGCAATTTAGAAGGCAGCCTGGGATGTTGCCTGGGCCTACTGATGCAGTATTCTTGATTTTATTGAGAACATTGAGGACCTGTTCCCTACTAATAGCAGGGGGAGTTATATTTAATGGCATTTCCTGAGGGCAGGCTGAGGTACAGAAAGGGGTAAAGTTAGAGCTGAATTTATCTGCCACTAGGTTTGTTGTATTTTCTTGCTCAGTATAAGTTGCTTCATTAGCAATGATCCTTCCACACAATTGTGTATTGCCTTTGAGGTTATAGACATGGCTAAATGTTGCCTTGTAGTTGTCCTTGGAATGAGAGGTCAAATTAACCTCAAATTTTGCTTTGGTAGACTTTATTTGTCCTCTGAGTTATTTGTTTTGTTTGACGAGAGTGCTTTTATCCTGATGGGTGTTACACCTCCTGATATTTGCAGTGATTTTCTTTCTTCTGTTATACAGCCTATTGATGTTGTAATTCTATCAGGATGACTTGTTTTTTTTTTTGAGTTAGCTCTGCACTTATTCCTGGTGGGTACAGCTGCCTCTATGCAGCTATTAACATGCCTAGATAGTGTTTCTGTGAACAGCTCCACATATGCAGCAGTGCTCTCAGCAGTGTTCTCATTGTTTAGGGGAGCTTGAATTTTTGTCAGATTTTCAGTGAATAATAGGAAATTAGAGTAGCTCCTGAACATTCCAGGGATAGCTGGGGTTCCAGGTCTTATTTTTTCTTCAAAGGAGAACATTTTGCAGACTAAAACCTTATCAGAGAGGACATTACACTAGGGGGTGTGCTGCACTCTCCCATATTAGTGGGGGCCAGAGCCAGTATGTTTGTGCCTCTGGTCAGCATATTAACAGCTTAGTCCAGGAAGTCTCTGTGTTTACAAAATCCAGGAATCTTTGTGCCTGAACATTTGGTGTCATATATGATTTCCATTTAATAGTGGGGAAGTTAAAGTCACGCATAATTATGGTGCTGGGTTGGATGGTGAGTGTTTCTAGTAAGCTTAAATTCATGTTATGTTTTTTCTGGATCACAGAGGAGGACATATAGCTTGCAAGGAAGTGGCATGGGATTTTAATTATAGTGATTTGAACATGGAGAAGCTCAAGTGCATGAAACTGTTTGACCAGCCTTGAGGTATATTTATTTTTTATGTAAAAGAAGACATCTCCACCTTAGTCCGTGCCTCTATAGTAGCTGCTCTAAATGTGTGGAAGGCATTACAGTCTTGCATTGCTAGGTTGCTCTTTATGGCTTTAAACCATGTCTCAGTGACTGCGCAGATGTCAGTATTTTCTAGGGTGAGGAGCACTTGTAAGGGTAGAGTTTCTTGTTTAGTCACCTAGCTTTGAGCAGAAAATCAGCTAGATTTTCTTAGTTTTAATTTCCTATGTCGGAAGTATTTTCAGCTTGCATTGCCTATCAGAGATATAATCACCAGACCAAGGGTGAATTTTTTATTTTCCATATGATGGTTCAACTTACACTTAAATATAGTTGAGGAGGGCTTTATTTCAAATGGATGGGGAGCCCTTTTCAGAGTATAGGAATTCTGTGAGATACATATCTGTCTCTCCAACATGTCCTATTTATATTGCAACCAAAACCATTTCTAGCATTTCTGATGCTGTTTTTTTTTTTCAGATGTGCTAAAGGTTCGTCAGAGTGAGGTCAAAGGATGCCTTGTATATCAGGCATAGATTGCCTCTCGGTAATCTGTAGAAGGCCAAGTATAGTGATAGGGCTTTGAGGTGATCTGCACAAGACAGTGTGCTTATGTTTTGTATTTTTATGGTAAGGAGCTTTTGTGGATGTTCCAGTTGCTGAATGTGTCTGGTTAGGTACTTACTAAATGGGGCCTTATACTCAATGAAGTGTCTAATGAGGGCTGTGTACAGTGGTGTGATGACTTTTATGGACCTACATGCCATGCCCTTACTTATAAATTGGACAACATAGAAGGATTTCCATTATTACCTCATACACATATCTGTCAAAGGCTGGGTTACTATACACATGTGTTCCAAGATCATTGACTAGTGAGTCAACTCTTAGGAGTGCTTCATCTATGACATTGTTTCTTAGGGTGGCTAGTTTCCCAAAATGTGCTATAATGCATTTTATGGCATTGAGTTTTAAGCTGTGGCTTTGATACCAGTCATTTGTCTGTGTTAGACCCTGTAGTTGGATGTTTGCTTGAGGGGAATACTACGACTACTCACAGTTTGCAATCATCTGCAAACCTGGTCTGCCAGTGGCCTTTGACATTAGCCTTGACTTCCAAGGAGTAGATTCCAAAGATGAGTGGGACAAGCACAGAGCCCTGAGTGTGGAGGTAGTCTTACCAATCCTAATTTCCTGGGTCCTGTCTGTGATCCATCTAGGCTGTCCAGCTGATTATATAGGAGTTTATGCGTAATTCCATGTATTTGTTAACAATACCTGTTTGGGGTTTTGTATTAAATGCCTTAGCCAGATCAAGGTAGGAAGGATGCATCACTTTACACTCATCTGTTACCTTAGTGATCTTTTCAAACAAGTCCACCAGGTTCAGTTGGCATGACCTTTCTTCAACAATGCCAAACTGGAATGAATCCAGGTATCTGAAGGTTTCCTATACTTTTGTTAATCATTTCCATGATAATTCTTTCCATGGCTTTGCATATAAGACTAGTCTGACTAATGGGTCTGTAGTTTACCTGGATCTTTTGAAAGTCTGTCCTTAGGAAGAGGGATGGCCACTACAGTCTTCCCTTCTCATGGTACAAAGCCTGCAATGACACTATAGTTAAATAGTTACTCCAGTGGCCAGGTCAGGTCACATTTTAGACTATTCAGGAGGCATTCCTGGATATTATCAGGGCTCATCGAGGCTGTGTTCTAGGTGAACACAGCCAGGACATTTTATTCATTTATGCTTGGAGGAGTTATGTTTGAAGTTATTTCTTGGGGGGGGGTGGCTGGGGGTGAGTGGGGGATAAATTTGAAAATGAATTGGTCAGCCAACAGATTTGCTACATTACCTGGTTCAGTTAGTGTGATGCCATTTACCACCAGTTCAGCACACTGATGTGTGCTGCATTTGAGGATTCTAACAGGGCTGAAGAAATCTTTATGTTTGTTTTATACCTGGGAGGATACTTTGACTAGGAAATTCATTTTATTTGACTTGTTTAGCCCTCCTAGTTGCCTGGTTACTTTGATAAGAGAGTTGTTATCTTTATGGGATTTGCACTTCCTGATTTTAGTCATGATTTTGTTTTTTCCTTTTTCTTGTACAACTCATTTAATTTGAGATGCCACAAGGGTGATTCATTCTTGGAGTTAATTTTGGGCTTACTTCTGGTAGGCACAACATCCTCTATGCAGCCATCATCGTGGTTGTATAGAGTTTTTATGAACACTTCTGCAAAGACTGCTGTGTTCTGTGGGTTTGGATGGGCATTGAATTTTGGCAAACTATTGCTTAATAAAAGGTAGTTTGCATTGGAATAATTCCCAACTGTTACTGCAGTTATTAGGGCTACTGTGTTGATTTTGACTTGGAAGGAGACAACTTTATGGCTGTACCTTACCAGGAAGGAAGTGACACAGGGGCAACATTCTGCCTTTTTTGTGAGTATGGGGTCCAGTATATTGGAACCTTTAGTAGGCATATGCACTGACTAGTCAAGGGTGTAATTTACAAAGTCCAGGAATATCTGTGCTTGCAGATTTAAGGCCATGTAGGATTCCCATTCCATAAAGGGGTAATTAAAGCCCCCATGAGTATGGTGTTAGATTGGATGGTAAATCTCCCCAGTCCAGTAGGTTTAAATATTCTCTGTGAGATTTGTGGGACACTGAAGGTGACCTATAGCTTGTTAGGTGTACTTGTCACCAATGTATATCAAGATACCTACCCTTTAGTCCCAGTCTATGTGGCTATTGGTCTATAAATGTGTAATGAACTAAAATTGTGCACTGCCAGGGTACTCTCTTTGGCTTTAAATCATGTCTCGGTGACTGTACAGATATCTATATTCTCCAGGGTGAGGAGGGCTAAGAGGGAGTGTAGCTTTTTCTTTAGGTTCCTGGCACTGAGCAGTAACACCTTGAGTTTGGCTGAGTTGATTTTGCTATGTCAGTAGGTTTGTCAGACTGGCATTACCCACAAAAGGCACTGTGGGAGGATACAATTTTGCTAATATTCAAAAGCTTAAAGGGGACAGTTGCAAACCATTCTGTCAAATGCCTTCCCAAGCTGACAAATATTGGATGACCTTAGAATGACACCAGTAAACTCAGCAATTTGTTAAAATCAATCACCTTTTGTTTGTGTTTTGGAGTCATCCTTGGTGAAAGTAATATACTGCTTAGTGCTAGGCTCATACCAGCCTGAGACATAGTAAGAGAAATCTATAATGTCTTTCTTCACATATTCTAGTGAGTTACATCTCCAATATGGAATCATAGCTGTGGTGCAATGACTTGAGTGCATGTGTAATGTGGCAAATCCTGGCTCCAGATAGGTAACAAACCATTATCTTCTCCTTGATCAGCCTGGCATCAGTATGTCTTACAATGGAATCCCTTATGATATGACTAGAGTCCTGGGAAGTGTGTCTGCTTGCCTTAAGGGCTTTATATTTGGGACTCCAATGACTGTGGCTCTTTGTGTCATGTTAGGTGTCACTAAAAGAATTGTTCAAACTTCTCTAAAGACTGAACGTTCCACTGCTAGAATAACTGCTGTAACTTCACAAGTATAAAAAGAGTATGAAACTATTTCAATTCAAAGATCCTTTTCGACAACCAGAAACAGTGTACGGAAATATCAATAACAATGTAAATAGTCCAAAATTATTTTAAAAATTTTATCAGCGCTAAATTATAAAACAAATGCAAACTGTTATTATAATGACCACATGAACGTCATGACATGGGCATTCATTTGTTTTGGGATTTCACAATACTATTTTACTGCACACAGTCACAGATAATGTAGCTCAATATGTATGCATATATGTATTTGTTTATTTATTTACTTGTTTGCTTGGTGGTGCAGCGGTAGTATTGTCGCCTCACAGTAAGAGTTTCTTCCATTCAATTCTTTGCTGGAGCACCTTCTGTGTGGAGTCTGCATGTCCTCCCCGCAGTCGAGTGGCATTCGAAAGACATGCGTGAATGGGCGTGCCTTTGTTGAAGTTTGGGCGTCAAGCTAGCACCTCAGCACCATAAAAATCTACTGCCAATCATTAGCGGACTGGAGTTCCTCTGTGGCGACCCCTAAAAGCCGAAAGAAGAAGAACATTTGCTTGTTTGCTTACTTATTTTTACAGTGTTCACATAACGTTATAAAATATGTACATTATATGTTGTTGTTGTGTCTTTTGGCTTCTCCCGGTTAGGGGTCGCCACAGCGGAACTCCGGTCCGCTAATGATTGGCAGTAGATTTTTACATGCTGAGTTGCCAGCTCTGTCGCACAACCTTCAACGAAGGTACGCCCATTCACACATGTCTCCACACAGAAGAAGCTCTAGCTGAGAATCAAACAGGACAACGTCTTACTGTGAGGCGACAACGCTACCACAGCACCACCACCGATATGTACATTATATAATAGTATTAAATCTAAAAACAGAGGTTCATAATACAAAAGAAATTCTTGCAACATGAAGATTTAAGTACTACTTATTATCTCAAAAACAAAGCACTCTGAATATAATGAGTCATATCTCACAGCATCATAACAAATAATGCAGTTCTTTTTTCTTTTTCTTTTTTTTTGCAAAAGTACTTCAGTCACATTGAGCTGGCTTTGCTATACCCTCCAATCTCTAAATATGCAAACTAAAAGAAAAACTTACTTTTTTCTCTTTGCTACAAGTTTCTTCACCTTGGAGACTGCACTTATGGCTCAGAACGTATCTGTGAACTGACAAAGATGTACAATATCAGTCATCAAAAATACAAACAACACAGCAAAACATGCATAGTGTTTCCATTCTTCACATAATAAAATATGACAAAAACAGTGTTCTTATAAATATTTCATGTTACCCTCTACTAAGATATAGTCTGTACATGCATGTTGCTTGATCTCAACAAATGCTTTTAAATTTGACAAGACAATCATCATTTATAACACATATAAAGATTTCTATGGATATTCTACATCCACTCACTCAAGGGGCAAAAAGTCAACAGGTGTACTTTTCTCAACTTGAAAACTCATATCCCGGGCACACATTCATACGTATGCACATATCCACACACATACTAAACACTAAATACATAAGGTCGGAGGGTGTGTGTATTTGTGTGTACAAATTGCTGGGGTATGAAAGTATGTGGGTGTGTCACTCTGTGACTCTGCACATAATACATTTTACAAACAATTGCACAACTGTGGTTGCTTATTGAAAGCTATAGGCCTTGCTTATGAAGTTGATAAAAAAACAAAGAAAACATGCACTTAGGTATAGTTTTAGGCATAGAACAATCCAAGTTAATTGAATTACTTCTTAGACTTATTATTTTATTTACGGTTCTATGTTAAAATATCAAGCCTACCTACAAATTTCATAAGTGAGAACTTTCTGAAGCAACTTTATGACAGGACAAATGACAGTCATATAAGGTATAATCATGTCATTTCTGTTCTACAATGAAGTAACAATATTTACTTGGAAATTGTAGGTTTAAGATAAATGATTTCATAAATGGAGAAACAATTTCTGTTTTTTGAAAATTATTCCAGTGGTATTAATATGACAAAACTGTGTTTCACATTGTTTTAATTTAGAATTATGAAGAAAACATATCTTTCCATATGAAAATGCATACTCCAATACATTATCTTCACGGAAGCAACAGTTCAATTAATGTAATGGACTAAATAGTTTCAAGGTTACATCTGCAGTAAAGGAGTAAAACTTAATATAAAGGAAACTGTCACATGTCTACACTTTTGACAAGGAAGAATTTGCAAAATGAATGGATAAAGTATTCATTCATTGACATCTTTGTGAATGCAATTTAGAGTTCAAGTGATTAATCAATAAAGCAGTAATGGAATTTTAGATGTAAGCTTTTAGTGAGGCTGATATGGATTTTGTAGCATTAATGTCACTGGTTATAACTGAGAACATTCACCTTACCTTCTGATGCTTAATGCAGTTTTATCACTCTGGTATAGATTTGTTACTTTAAAGAGCATGGCCAATGAGTTGAGACATTTTGTAAAGGAATGAATGATTGTTGAAGCACTCTTATTAATTTCTGTAGAATGATTTATAAGCTTTTCATATCCATTTCAACATTTTGATCTTTTGGTTCTTAAATACTGGCATTAAAATACTTGAGATGTGAATTTGTGAAAAGCCATTCTCAATGGTTAGGGGTGAAAGCAAAGCATTATCACTTCAATAGCATTTCTTCAGTTATCTTTAGTAGATACGTCATTTCATGTTATTTTGTAAAATATAACTTTGAAAAAAAAATAGTTAACCTGAACAAATAAGTATTTTTCATTCTATATGTCAGTGCAGTTAAGTTTAAAATATATCTTTCAAACTGCCATCACATTTCTTTTTAACAAAATTTAATAGTAGTGTGCATACAATGTGAAAAGAAATCCCACCTATTTCAGAAAATATATGCAAGTGGAAACAATAATCACTTCAGTGATTATTTGTTGCTTTAGTAGTGCTAAATCAGAGTCCCTTTACATGAAACTTAAAACTGCTAGTCTTACAATGTCACAACAATGTATTTCTCATTAGTCACAATGCTGTTGCATAATGCAGTAACAACTAAACTAAAACAGAAATGCTGATGATGGACCAGCAAAAGTCACAATTCTAAAGTGTCTGATTTAATGAAACAGAATTATTACTGCAGCCAACAAAACATGAAAAACTTTTCATTCAGTTGAATTAGTCCAAGTATACCCATTTAAATGCTGTAAATGATTCACTGTGGCATGCATAGTAATGTATCACTTTTTACCTTGAATATAGTATAACTACCATTTTGTTTATTAGCATTAGGTAAACTTGGTCTTCTCTAAGTCTTTTTAGTGCTATAGTGTGCATACAGGGATCCACTTTCAAATTTCAAAATTTCAAAATTTTGAACCTCCAAATATCGAAGCCCAGAAGATCGAAGTTTTGGAATCTCAAAATGAAAAAAAAAAATCTAAAATGATAAAACTTCAGAAGTCACTTTTTTGCAGGGGAGCAATCCCCCGTACACCCTCCACACTCCCTGCTACTTAAATATACCAACTCCAAGATTGCACTACAGTGAAGAGAATGGCAACATTCCCATTCCACACTGTACGGTGATCATTCCCATTCCAGACTGTACGGTGAACATTCCCATTCCACACTGTACGGTGATCATTCCCATTCCACACTGTATGGTGATCATTCCCATTCCACACTGTACGGTGATCTCCATTGACTGGTGATCTCCACTGACAAGTTTCAAGATTCTAAAACTTTGATACTCTCGGCTTCAGTATCTAGAGGTTTGAAGTTTTGAAATTTGAAAGTGGACCCGCATATACATATGTAGATACACAGAAAGATAATTTGAGAGATTAGATAGATAGATAGATAGATAGATAGACAGACAGATAGATAGATAGATAGATAGATAGATAGATAGATAGATAGATAGATAGATAGATAGATAGATAGATAGATAGATAGATAGATAGATAGATAGATAGATAGATAGATAGATAGATAGATAGATAGATAGATAGATAGATAGATAGATAGATAGATAGATAGATAGATAGATAGATAGATAGATAGATAGATAGATAGATAAGTAGATAGATAGGTAGGTAGATAGATAAATAGGTAGATAAATGCATAATTTTTGCTCTGCTTTAACTACTCTACCAGTACATTTTTAAGGAGAAATCTGAAGTAGTTGAAGAAAACCCAAACAGATAAGGCGAGAGCATAAAAATGCCATACAGATAGAGCCAGAAGTTAAGACAGACCCCTTAACTTTGAAGATGTGAGTTAAATTATATTTACATCAAGACAATGTGTGTAGTTATTGATGTATAGATCATTTCCTATGATATCATTGATGAGTAGGGAAATGCAGATCAGATTTAGAAGTTAATTAACTTAAAGCACCAATTTCAGCACTGCTTCAAGAAAATTTTAGGAAATGCAATTTAAAAATGAGAAATTTAATCCATAAGTTGAACAGCCAAGTATAACATTGCTGCTACAACCATATATCTTGTTTTAAACACTCAGTAATCTTTTATCTGTAATTTTGAATTTCCAAAATACTTTGTTAGTCTGATGTTTGTGGATGAGGTAGCAACCTATAACAATGTGACTGGAATCCTATATGTTGTTTATTTATTTATTTCTTTGTTTATTTATTATTTTTTAGTTAGTTTTGCTGTGTGCTTTGACTTTCTTTTCCATTATTGTCCAGTTGTTGAGAAGCGTGGTGTGTGTGTGTGTGTGTGTGTGTGTGTGTGTGTGTGTGTGTGTGTGTGTGTGTGTGTGTGTCAGAGGGGGGGGAGGCATCATACCTGCATTCTGTCATGAAAAAAATAAGCCAGTCCTGCAACATTATTGGTGGGGACACTAGACATCAGGGATAATTCTTAGTGACTTGCATGAAAGACACTTAAAAAATACAGAAGAAAAACTGTTTTGCAGCATGAAAGACTTTGGTTGAGGGAGCACTAAACACCAGGGATATCTCCTTACAGGATGCCTGAAAGACACTAAAAACAAGTCAAACCCTGTACCCTTGTATCACACAGAGAGGATGTTAGTCCTCTGCACCATCACTAAAGACACTGCATACCTTAAAGCATAGCTTAAGTCATTTATGAAAAAAATGTAAAGTAAGGGTGGAAAATCTCTCAAACCCTTCACCTTTGACACAGGAAACAGCACCATGAACACAGTCTGCTAATTGATCAGTCTTTGTCACAAGTTGGTCATTTTTTGTCTTAGAACAAGAAGTATGAAACTGTAATGTCTGTCATTATTCAACGAGTGTAACAGTATGTGAGCTGTGATGGGCAGAGCAACTAAAAGAGGCAACACCAGGTCTTCTTGTATTATGGACAGAGAAGTGAGAGAAATCAGTGTGTGTCCATGTGAGGGGAATGCTTCAGGACAATGCCAGGATGAACATTACATGGCACCAAGGAAAACTTTAAAGTAGCACTTGGACTCACTTAAAATTTTTACAGAAAAGCTCTAGCAATACATTAAGAATGCTAAGAAGAATAAAACTCTAATTTCTCTCATTATTGTCTGACTCAAAGGACCAATAATTAATACGGGCAGGACAAAAATATAAGAAGAGAACTCAAGGAGATTCTGACAGATCAGTGACAGGTAAGAGGTATGTGGTGTGTTTGTGTGTGTGTGTGTGTGTGTGGGTAGCACCTGTGCCAGTGCAATGCCTGGTGTGCCAGAGTTAACTACTGCAGGAAAGTGCTGATTTGCTCATTTTGTAGTTAAGGGCAATTCAGACATGCAAATAACCAACACTGAGATCTTTCCTCATTGTAGCTATGTGTTTCTGAATTGCAAATTCGTACATGGTGTAATCAGCCCCTTTTTGCTGCAGCACTTACAACAAGTGCTGCTGTTCCTTCTCAGTCCCTGGGATGATGACATGACTACAAAGTTCATAATTTATATTTGGCTCAATGTATTGTGGCAGTACGTACTTTCATGAGACGCCTTCTTTTTCACAAATTTTATTTATTATTTATTTATTTTACATTTGTTGACCGGGATAGTCTGACAGGATATATGTCTATTTTCAGTGGAGGCCCAGGGAGAAAAGCTCCACATACCAAAAAAGAGATAGTACATACATCACTGAGTGATAAACTCAAGCAGACATGTTTAGAAAAATATAGACAAAGAATGCAGGCAGATATCAATATACACAATGTGCAGACATTACATCTGATTGGCAAAGACGTATCAGAAAATGGGGACATAGAATAGAATCAGATCTTATAATTCACAATGCTTAGACATTCAAAGAATGCTGCCCATTATGGATATTCAGTGATTAACACAGAAGTGCAATCACAGCTCATCGCCTTTTGTTGTGTTAGGCAAGCTATTGATTCCACTGCATGAATCTCCAGCATTCCATAAGCTTCCGTTCAAGCATCAGTTGGTATGATATGGTATACAGTATAGAATGCCACACAGATATACTTGGCATATGACATAATAACATGGGGCTATAATAAACGTTGGTAACAGGTCATAAGATGGTCAGCATGACACAGGAAATGATAGAATATGGCCCAAATGTTGTCATCAAACAAAACTAAGATTCAAAGAATCATTAAATGGTAAATCACTGTATGAGTGAGTTTATGCATCATACCTCTGTTTAACATGATTCCCATACACATCCTTTTCATAAGCTACATATCTGTGTTATATTTAAGTTGTCTGTGGACATAATTCATTGTTAATGGCAATAGTGATGTAATTCTATTCCTTAGATTCCAGTGCAGAAGTAGTGAAAGGCTTCTAGTCATCTGTGATGCAGACAACTTATACAACAGTGAGTGTGCAGTTAATGTGAAACCATTGCTGGATAGAATCATGAACAGAATACAATCATGTATACAAATGTTCACACTGAGAAGTGGACTTGAACATGATGCTACACAGATCTACAGTACAGTAGTGGATAAGCAAAGACCCTAGAATCTGCAGTACCCTTAAGTTACATACTACTCCCTGTGCATCATATATTTCTTATTTGTACATGTGTTTCCCAATCAGCAGACATTTTGGTATACTCCTACATGCCACTGTACAGATTGTGTGTCATTTCTGATGGTTATGTGACAGAGTAGCATACTGGACTCATTCACTGTTGCCACAAGTGTTAATATGACTGTATTTGGATACTGGTCATCATCAGGTTCCCATCTGATGTGGACTCAGAATGCTCAAACCACTGATGTAGTTTGTCCACAACCTCAGAAGTGTAGCTAAGGTGGGGAGAATGGGGCAGTCACTCCCACCACAAAGTGTTAGGAGGTACAGTTGCCTAAAGACAACCAGTTGGATGTGCAGTTTGGGTGTTCATTTCCATACCAACATTTCTAAATGCCAGTACAGAAACAAACTCCAATACTGCTTTAGTGATCAGGGCTGAAGCACTTACCTCAGTACCTTGTGTGTGGTATACGTTACAGCATTCTGCCTGATAAAGATGTAACAAATAGTTTGCTACAGTTTTTAAAAAGGTGAAAATCTTTTTTTTTTTAATCAATTAAGAGTTGAGGGTGTAGAGGACCTGGAGTGCCAGATCAGACCACAGTCTCTTTTTGACTTGAAAGCATCATAGACTTGAGCAAGCAGAGGACCCAATCTGACAAAAACTCATGGACCTTTTTTATCTATCTACCTACACACACACACACACACACACACACACACACACACACACACACACACACACACACACACACACACACACACACACACCTAACCTCTCACTAACTCCCTTTTGTGATCTCCCTAGCAGACACTCCCATGCATACACTTACAAATGGAGCCCTACAGATACACTCATGCAAAACACACTTCCAACACAACCTGTCCTCTAAACTTCCTGGCACTTACCTTTGCCATGATGTGTGAATGCAAGCTTTTGGCTGATATCATTAACTTGGGTGGCCAATGTTTCTTATGCAGGTATTTCTCAGGGAGAGCACATTACTAATTTAGCATTTGTTTCATCCCTAGAATGCCTTATTAGCATTTAAAATGGTCACAGAGGCAGTCCACCATGGTCCTAAAATTTCTTCTTGCTAAATCAAGATGGTAGTGTTGTCCTGAATCAGAAATGGGTATCACAAGGTGTACACCTCACCGTAACCTTTCTACGGTTGGCCTCATATGTTCTTGTACTTCTTACATAGTACCACAACACCTTGGGCCTAAGGTCAATGATGGAGTTCGCAGTTATGCCATCTGACATGAGGCCATATGTTCCTGACTGTCTGAACAAAACATATTCTGAGATGTCAGATCACTACCTCTTCATCGTGGGCTGGCCAGATGGCTGGACTGAATAAATCCAAACATGTGCATAGGAAACACCTAGCAAATGATTTTTTTTTTTTTGAGAGATGAGTTCATCTGTCAGTAAATGAATAAGTTCCCCATATACTTGGAGAGCGTTTTTAGGTGCAGCCCACATGAATAGCATGAAACAGGTCATTAAAAGATGCCTCAGCAAGTGGTCATGGCCACAATATGATCAGTGTTTATCATAGGTGGTAGCCCTATACAGCCCAATTACAATACTGTTACTAATCTGTTTTGTAATTGCTTTATAAAACCATAGGTTTCATCCCGTTCTGACAAGCACCTAATAAAACATTCAGCACTTCCTCCTTTACATTGAGCACATCTGAAGTAGCTTGCTATTTCATGCATAATATTTTTTTCTTGTCTCAAAATGCTCTTTGAGCTTACTTATTACTGAGACATAAGTAACACTATGGCCTTCAGGAAATGAAAATGATCTTTATAATGCCTTCATTTCTTTGTTCATGGTTTGCATATGGCAATGTGTTTCCCTGAATTTCTTTGGTTTCTTTATCTAATTAGGCAGATATCCAGAAACATTCAAACTTCTGCCCCCATGCTGACCAGGCATCTGGATTCTTCAAGTCAAAACCACTCTTGAGATAAGTTTATTATACTCAAAGAAAATTTGATTTTTAATAGCTAACTGGATGAAATTCACCATAACAAACACTTTGTGAGGTAAATATAATAATCATTGGCAAAACCAGCTTACTTGAAGTTTGAGATAATTCACTCAACTCATTAGTGTGGTTTTTAGGATCTGAAATTGCACTTTTCCTATTTCTTTCTTAAGAAGGATACCAGTTGTGATACCATGCCATGATAAACACCTTTATTTGTGTTCATAGGCAGAACAAATTATGCTGGGCTGCATCAGCATTTGAAGTAAAACAGCAGCATTAATGTTTCATAAAATGGGAATACAACAAGGACAGAGTTAACCAACACACCTCTCCACCTCTTGGTACAAAAAATCTGGACATAGCCAAACATGATGGCAGGGGACAAAGGCCAAAACAATGGGACAGATTTTAAATATGACACTTAAAAACTTAGAAATTTTCTAGAATAACAGGATTTGTGTTAGTTTAAATTTCCTGAAGGATATGAAGTTTGAAACTCAAATATACGTTGTTAGTAACTTTAATCCTCAGTGATTTGCTAGAAAACCACAAACCTTGTGATGAATATATCAAATATATGTGGCAAAAATCAGGACATTTTGTGAAAATCTGGGCAGTTAAGAGGTATGTTAACTGATTTTGTACTCATCATAAGCACCCAGCAACTGACAAACCATTATGAATGCATTGTGGGATACATTAATTCTTAAAGATGTATTCATTTATTTATTTATTTTTATTTACCACAGTAGTACACTGATCTCAGTGGACCATTTGCAGGCAGAGGCCAGGTAAGATACAGTACCATTACAAATATTCATAGTATATACAAGCACAGAGCAGCTACACTTTTATTTATTTTTTGGTCCCCTCAGACTTAGACTTCACTGGCACTGGCCCAGCCTCCATTGCCACACATCCATAGTAGATCTACCAGTCATTCTTCTACCCCACCTAGACTTACACTGACATTACTAAGGAGGGTCATGGAGGGCATCATGGGGGCTCAGCTTATCTACACTTTCATCTGAGGGGGCAATTATGCCCTACCCACTTGCCTTTCCTCTCCCTCCATGCTCACTGATTGTATCTGAGGGTAACTCCCCTCTTTGCATTGTGTCTCCTTTTAGGGAGCATATCAGTGAGCACCATCCCACCCAGGATTGGCATGCCCAACCATTCCCTTTGACTTCATTGGTCAGCTGGGTGACCTCCTGGGTGGGAGGTTGGCATAATGGTTAAGGTGCTTACCTTAGAAACACAAGGTGCAGGGTTTGATTCTGACATGGGGTAATTGGCTAGGCTTAAAAATGGCCCATAAGGGCAGTTAGCCTACTACTAACCTATGAACCTATACTCTATGAACCTGAGCCACTAACTGAACCTGGATTGGTGGGGCCACAGTCAAGGCTTTATCTGTCTATGTCTCCAGAGGGGCTGCAGCATCTACACATTTGTTATCATCATACTCTCTGTCTTTGAGGTTTTGTGTCAGTTTGCACAGCATATACCATCCAGATTATCTAAGGCAATCATTTTATTTTCTCATTTCATTAAAGCCCACAATAAAAACTAAACCAAAATATGAAGAACATCTCCCATTCTTTTACAAATTGAATGACTTTGGTTTATGGTTGCTATGACCTCTCAAGAAGTTTGATTAAATCCAATATAAGAATACAGTCAAGTTCCTTGCTCTGTGGAGCAATTTAGATACTTTCTCTGAGGAATGATTAGATTTTTCAGAAGACAAAGACAGATAGATAAAGAGATAGATGGATAGATAGATAGATAGATAGATAGATAGATAGATAGATAGATAGATATGATATTTAATTTGCAATAGATGATACGGGACATGGTCTAATATATTATATATAATAGCTCTTTGTTGGCTCTCTTTGTGTTTCTTGTAGTAAAAAATACGTCATCAAATGATTACAATGTATTCTGTCTCTGTGTTATCACATTAGTTCCATGATCAATCCAATCATTTGCTAGAAAGTCATTTTCATAACACTTTGATCACTTGTTTATCAGCTACGAGTTACTGTAATCAAACAATACAAAACTTGATAAAAATCAAGAAGCCATGGTGCTCTTGACAGAACATGAAGAAAAAATAGGTGAGTTTACACATCACAGCTGTCATTATTAGTTTACAAAAATGAAAAGTCACCAGGACTAGATGTTATTTGTGCAAAACATAGCTTTCCAATCAGACAACACTTATAGAAATTGTTCCCAAATGAACTACAGTCTTTAAGGTCTTATAACACACTCAGATTAAATCTTAAATCTCATCTTCCCAAAGAGGTGATATGCAAATGCATTGCAAGTAGCAATGCGATGTAACTCTTTCTACTGCTTGGTTCCACCCTTTCCTTCTACCCACTCTTCATTCACTATTGCTTACCTTCTAAACAGGAGGATGGCAATTCTGTCATATCAGAAGGTGCAGTTTGTTCTTACTGTAATTAGTATTGTACATACTAAGTTCAAGTATAAATCCCATTTCATTGCAATTATGTATTCAATTCTTATTTCTCTGAATTCATTGCTTATAATATTTATTTGTTTCCTTTTAAAATAACCTACAGACTGAATTTTTCTACATTTAATTATTACTTTTCTTAATATTTCCTTGGATTCCTTGTAACCCCTGAGCTAAGCTAGAAATAGGTCTATTGACATCAGGTTTCTGTACTGTTAACAAAATGTATATATATATATATTATATATATATATATATATATATATATTTATATATATATATATATATATATATATATATATATATATTATATATAAATGGGAATACTTCATTCACAATGCCAAAATCCTGAAAGAATGAATTTCATATGGCCGAGACCATATGATCAGACTTTTGGAATCCCAACATTGAGAACAGAGATCTGCATACAGCACGGAATGGGAGAGTTCCTTTTTCCTTGCTGTAGTGTGATGTCGGAGTTGGAATATGTAAGTAGCGGGGGTGTGAG
>NC_056731.1:1064900992-1064970992 GCF_019279795.1 Protopterus annectens | reverse complement strand
TTATTATTTAAGGTAGGTAGAGAATGGTTTTAATATTTTTGAGCTGTCATTGATCTGTAACTACTGTTGCTGTGAAACAAAGTTTCTTATGCACCCTTTCTCAGCAATAGTCAACTAATTGTCTCATGAGTGGCCTGCCTCTTATGTAAATTTGTCTTTATAAGCTCCTCCCAGTCTCATCTTGTCTGCTAATACTATTAAGCACTAGAAGCTGAAACGAGGAAGGCCCTCCTCTTAGACTGTGAAAGCTTCATTTACCCACTCTTTCATATACCCCTACTGTTTAGTGTACAGTGCAGTATCTTGAGTATTAATCTATTTTCTTCCATCAGATTTAGAAAAGTGTAAACATATGGGCACGACTAAAACTTATTGATAGATTATAAATGATATCTCAGGAATCAGCCTGAGATTACTGTTTCTGTTTTGTTCCTGGTAGCAGAAGAAGCAGATAAGCATTATTTTATTTTATTTATTTATTTATTTGCATTTGTTAACCGGGTTGGTCCAGCTGGGTAAGAATTATCCATTTTCAGTGGAGACCCGAGGGGAAAAGCCCCAAACAGACATACAAATACATACGAATAGAGACAAATTAACAATATTACAGAGGAAAACAATATTATGGGTACAATGGATAAGAAAAACAAATAATGAAAGTTTGAGAATATGAGTAAGGTAGGCCAGAGGCATGCATGCAAAAGATTTATGAAAAGGTGTTCTGAGCAAGATCTCTGAATTAAGTTAAAGTAGGCAAAGAAATGATGATTTAGGTGTGGAGTTAGTAGTGTGGGAGTTTTAGGTGGGAGCATGTGAAGGACATTCCCATTTGGAGGAGAGATGGGAGAGAAGCATGGATTGGAAATTGTTGTGGTTAGGTATATTATGTAGTGGTGTGGGGAGATTGTTCCATAGTTTGGCTATAGTGTGGGATAGTAGTAGTTTACCAGTTGGGTGGATGGGTTTGTGTACATGCAGGAGGTTTTGGCCTGTGGATCTCAGGGTACGGGTAGGTATGTAGGGTGTTAGAGATTTAGCAAGAAAGGGGTATTCTGCTGGTTTAAAGATGAGTTTGTGGGCTGTTGTAAGTTGTAGGTACTTTAGGTGGTTGTGGAGTTCTAGCCAGTTTAGGATGTGTAGGGAGTGACAGTGATGGGAAGAGTTCTTAGAATTGGTTGCAAATTTGCAGATTTTGTTGTAACATGCCTCAAGTTTAGCACGGAGTCCGAGTTGTAGGTTGAAGAATAGGGGAGCACCATACAAGAGAGAGGGGAGAAGGAAGGTAGATGCAAGGGTATGATGGGAAGATGGAGTAAGGTAGTAGTTGTGTCTGTAGAGGAGGCTGATTTTCTGGTGAGTTTTTTTGATTGCTGAGAGGATGTGGGAGTCGAATTTTAGATTTTCATCGATGGTAATGCCAAGTAGTTTGGTACTAGGTACGATTTCAAGAGGGGTGTTATTGTGGTTTTTGATGGAAAATTGGACTTTGTGGAACTGGGAAGTTTTAGTGGGAGTAAATATCATTAGCTTTGTTTTGTTGGCATTTAGGGCCAGTGATGCGATTGCATCCATGATTCAATTTTGGAGAAGGCTGTTTGGGTATTAAGTAGAAGTTTGGAGGGGCAGGAGGCTGAGCAGACGACTACCAATCACAGGAATGCCTGAAATATGGTTCTGAGGAGCCAGTTTGCAATAAGTGGTGCAGCTTTGCACCATTTTGAGAGAAAGAGTATGGGGACATTAATTCTGACTATTTCTTTTTGGGTACTGTATATGGGACTTCCCTGAGTAGTCTGGCTTTGACAGTTGTGTAGCTTAGCTCTCTTGAACTGATTTGCTATATATGCTATCCAGGGTATCATTTGGGATGAGTCTGCTAGTCATCAGAGGCTGTTGCCTGTTAATCAGGAATCAGTTTGGTACCTACGCTACAGTTTTGAGTCTGGTGAGAGAAGGAGAAAAGACATTGATTCCTAGCTGCTGTGAGACAAGTACTAGGAGTAGCCAGATAGCCAATAGGCAAATCATCACTATTTATCATTATTGGCAAACCTAATTCTAGTTTATCACTAAGTACCACTAGATTAGCTTTACTCTAACCTAACTGTAGAGAATTACACTAAAGACTTCAGCTATAAATCTTCAGGGTCTTCACTAATAATCTCCTTCAAACCCCTAAATATTGTAAGCAACCCTTATTCTCCTTCCTTACAAATTGTCTCAATAGTTTTCTCTTACTTTATTCATGGCCACTCTGATTGTATTAGGTGTTCGAATGCATTGTAGTAACTGCCTTATGCTTACTAACTATTCACAGCTTCTGTTAGTTGATAGTTCAACCTGCAAGAGATGTAAATATTTAAGACGCGTGGAAGCAATCCTCTTGCATCGTCTCACCAACAGTAAGCATCATACATCATACATCACCAGAATCACAACAGCAGAATACACCACTAGGCCTATAACTTATGTCAAGTCTGTAAAGAACATTTTGCCAACACCTCTTAGATTCTATTTAGAAAGGAACTCAGGTTTCAGCATACCTGGTATCACATACTTCTTCTCATTTCCCACATACTGTAGCTCCACAAAGATCACCTAACATTAGGAAAGCAGGCCTAAACTTGTAAGGCCCACTAAGTCTTCTGCTAAACAGAGAAATGTTTTAGTCATATATGACTCTATAATTAGTCATGCAGACTTCCACACTCACCATATTAGACAGAAACAGGGTGACTGTATGCCACTTGTCCAGTGCTAGAATCCTGGATGTTACATGGGCCCTAAAGTCCATTAAACTAGACAAGCATGACTATACCCTAGTGGTGGCCCATGTGGTAGTGAATGTCCTGAAATACTCCTCCCAGTATGACATGCAGAGAAACATGATGGAATAAAACATACATGTGTTAGAGGGAGGAAGGCCTCTGATCTGGCGTGCTATCCTGCCTTCACCAAGAATGATGCTTAGATACCAAGGCAAGATAATTGACTTTAATAATTGGCTAAGTAGTTGGTATCATTATAAGAGAATTGACTATATGTCAGCCTTGGATAAGATGATAGATAAGACATCCTGTTTTCACCTCCAATTTTTACCAGCATCTAAACAGCTGCATAGAAATGTCTGTACTTTGCCACCCTAAATATAATGATAAATTCAGGAATAAACCTCTCTGGTAAAACTCTTGTATTAATTGAGTAATAAAAGAAGGAAAATAATGAAAAACCTTAAAAAAATCCCCATTCCCCTTTCTCATGACCACTCAAAAGCATGCCGATAAGAAACTTAAGAGTTCTGTTAGAAAATGTAAACCAGAGTATGACGTTAAAGTTGATACAGATACCAAAGGAAACTACAAATCTTTCTTCAATTGTGTCAGTAAATTAAGGAATAATATTTAAAAATTTTACTAAACTCATCCATAATAATATCTTATATTCCAGTCCCAATGATATAGCCAATAGTGAGTGATAGCTTTACCCACCTATTCACATTGTTCTGCCCACCATTCCTAAAAACGTAGAATTTTCCTATGATCACCTTAGAACAAGTTTTAGAGTCGCTGCCAATGCCTAAAACTAATGTTTCTATGGGACCAGATAACACATCAGACAGTATCAGTTCCCAATATGCACTATCCAAACCCCTACTTAAACTGTTCATCCTCAGTCTATCCATATGGTTTGTCACTGATAGCTGGAGAAAAGCAACAGCGGCTCCTATACATAAGAATGGACCCTCTGTAGACACAGAAAATTATAGGTACAGTCTCACCAGCCTTTATTGCAAAGCCATGGAACATGTCATAACAAAACTTATTTATAGGATCATAGGAGTTACAATGCAACTGAGCCTCAAAGCCATTTCTGCCATACCGATACCCACCATCAGTCCTTGCTTCTTATTTTAAGGAAGGCAAAGCCAGTCATACCAGGGGTGAACTTATGGCTGCCTATCCAGTAGGAGCTGAATGACAAATCTATCCCTCCTTCAGATAATTATGTGGACAATTCTGTCCCATATTCAGTCATTTTATTTTTCCCATAATCAGGAAATCCTTCTATCTCTTTCTGTCAATTTCCAAGGAAATATCATCAAAATCCAAAGAAGTTATCATACAATTGTATGTTTTACATATCAGAACCATTATTGAATACAGTGCTCCTTTTAATATGTACTAATCCAAGTATATTTTTCAACTGGAAAGCCCCAGTGATGAAAAAAATAATAAAGGCTATAAATACTTAAACTGTCCTGAGAGATTAACATAACCCTCATTGCACTCAGAAGCCTACAAGCTCTGAGGTATCCTGTGTCTCATTATTTGAGTCTGACCTTCTAATTTCATCACACAACCAGTGGCTGAACAAACATCTGTACTAGTGGTCTACATTTACACCTGCAAATTCACAATGCTCATTGAAGGGATACGTTTCTAATTCATCATTTTCCTAGCCTGTATCATAAATTGTCACTGCAGGTTAAGCAAACTACTACCATGTCTGCCTCTAAGGCTAGTCTTGATGAGTGGATGATTAAACATGAATTTACACCATGGTTATCATGTACGACCCCACGTGACTTCAAATGTAGGCCTCTAGTAAGAACCTCTAAAGGGTGGCAATAACTTTTAAGAATGTATATGTAAAGATGCATCTTGCTAGGCCTCTTATTACCCCTGGAATCAATTGCCTAATATATTTTTTCATGTTTCAATGTTCTCATAATAGATCTAAGATTGGCCTTTATTTGTCTTGAGCTGTAGGCAGTCTTGAATTCCTTTCCCTCAGATAGAAAAGAGAGCTTTAGTTTCATTTATTTCTGTATCATTGACTTCAGCAAGGATGTCAGTCTAATCACTACAGAAAAACATGTCACTGGGCTTCCAACAAATGGGCTTGCAACCCTCATATGAAATATTCTGAAATCATATATTTTGCTGGTGGCCATTCTAGTTTCTGTGATAAATGGGTGTTCTGTCTTCATTAACAAAACATTTTTACTTTCTTCATCTTTATCAGAAGTAGAATATCCAGGCCTCAAGAAATCATGATCGGTAGACAGGCAGAGACATCAAGATCCTCCACCTCTGTTACGTGGGTACCCCAAGTCATTTACTACATTCATCTTTTTTCATCAGGGAAAGGAAATCATAACACGATGAAGAACTGCACTCTACAGTCACTTACCCTTGCCAACCTTACATTTCAGAAAAGCCAACCCTGCTGGTTTCTTCTTGAAAGGTGGATCATTGCTTTTGGCCATGTCTATATAAAAGGAAGAATTTTTATCAAGCGCACCCAGAAATACCAAAACATAAGTAGTATGTACCACACATGTAATGCTATGACTCTTTCTTCTTTTGCTTTTATCACATATTCACTAAGTAACATTAGACTTTTCCTACAAAAAGGCCCTTGCCAGAGATCACTCCTAGTATGAGTGAAAAATATATCCTTATATGGCTACTTTTTGAGCCAATCCTGTTTCTTGGACATAACACCATGCAATGTTTTTTAAGGATATAAGAAGTGGTGTAATGTATACTTCTTGAAGTATGTAAGATAAAATCAGAAGCAGTACCTTTACATTCAGAACTCTAATACTCTCCTAATTCAATGACAACGATTTACAAAACAGAAATCACTTGCAGGATCACAGTCTTGATACATGGACATTTATAATTATAAGAATGGAAGGTCCAATTCCAGAGATTCCATACATGTGACAAAATATTCATCTTTAGATACTGCATCAAATATTTTCATATCTTTATATATTTTTCAAGATGAAATATGCATCACACATGTTCATATGCTCATGTTGTTATTTTGGTAGCTATAAGGTCTACATGTGCCAGAGATAGAAATAAATTATTAAACCAAGGCTTGAATTTCTCCAGCACCTTATAAAACTACATCAGGATCATAAATCAATTCAGTGCATCACCTGTGTCCTGGAAAATACTTCCAGAAAGTACAAAAATGTTTATTCAGTGATACAAAAGAATGGGGGAAATGTGTCTGAACTACAAGTTATTTGTTTAGTTAATTCCAGTTAGGATTGTGTTTATTTTGATAATGTTGGAGTCTGCATTTTAAAATGCTTGGTCATCCAGTTCATTAAAATTCCAAAATGTCTGTTACCTGGGAGGGCTGTCCAAGTCATCCATGTCTGAATATCTGCCTTCACTGTAACTCATTTCTAATTGTCAGATGTAGGAAGATGGCACATCAAAAAGCATGTTTTTTTTGTTTGTTTTTGTTTTTTTATGTGTCCCAAAGCTGTATACAACTCAGAATTAGTACTAGCTACCACTATAGTTGGCATGTGATAACCCAATACAGATAAGAGCTTTATTTTAATGTTACAGTTCCTCTCATTTTTATCCTCATTCATAACATCTGATGACTTCCAATCACTCCCTTGGTTGACAGACCTTGGCCTTGCAGTGTCTGCTTCTAACTGATTCAGCAGGCACTTTTTTAAAACTTAGCTTGCAATAAATGACTCATTTGTGATCCTGTCTGTTCTTAAATCAGTTGCCTGATGTCACCCATCTTTTTATTCTCTCTTAGGCTGACCTGCCATATTAATTGCGCAAAATTACAATTTTATTTATTGACTGGGAAAGTTCGACTAGGTTCCACAGATCCTGTTTTTAGCAGAGGCCTGGGAAGAAATGCTCCAGAAGCATGTCTTTAGAATGTGGGAGGAAACCGGAGTACCTGGAGGAAACCCATGCGAACGCAGGGAGAACATGCAAACTCCGCACAGAAGGCACCCCAGCTGAGAATTGAACCAGAGAACCTCTTGCTGTGAGGTGACAGCATTAACCACTGCACCACTGCACCACACAATCTTGTATTCCTTAAGGATTTCAGATAATGACAAGCGTCACACCCACAAAACATGTGTCATGCAGATAACTTCAGAAATGACAGTTTAATAATTCTAAAAAAAAAAATAAAATAAAATTTGAACCTTGCCATTTCAAAGTGCCAAGAAAGTTCCACAGTGAAACTTGCTATACAAGATGCAAATATCAACCTACTAACATACATTGAAAGTGAACACCATACTGCATTAGATGCACACTAAAACACAGATGCATATTCAAGATAAACAAATGAAAAGGAAATAAAGGGTGCTTCACTGAGCTGCTACAGAAAAAGGTGACGTGACACACAGATCCTTCAAGTAATAGCTGTAGTGTAATCTTTATGATATTCATATAAATCTATGTGACACACACAAGCTAGATTCATAAACGCTTGCACATACTCTGTTATTGTGTGCAAAAAGGGTAAGTCGAACAAAATGCTAATGAATGCATAAATGGCTGCATTACATACCTGCGATGATGTGAGGTATTGGCAGCTATGCCAGGAGAAGTAGGGCAGTGGATGTGTAACATATGCCAGCATAGTTAGCTGGAGTTTTGTAAAGAATTACATATATATCAAACTAATTTATACAGGTGCTTGCGATGAAAATGTATTTGTAAGGCTGCTTTTGTTAAAAATGTGCCAGCAGTGGGTCCTGCTAGACAGAAAAGAAATGCACCTGCATGTTAGTCTGTATAGTAACTGTTGAAATTAATATATTGTAACAGAGGATACTGGAAGAGAACAGGTTAATCTCAGTCCAGCTAACTTTGAAAAATAGTCTGAAATTAAATTACCTGGTTTAGGCCATAAAGATTGTATCTTACAGTTCTGGTTGCAGTAAGAGAAAAAATGTCTGTGAAAACCAAGACTAGGAATCTTACTGTATTGTTCTTAGGGTTGAACTAATTACTACCTTGGAAGGGTGGATTTTTTGAAATGGTTTTATAGCTTCCAGATGCTATAACACATCTTAACAAAGCTCTATGTCTGTGTATGGCAACACATATGTGCTAGATTTTGGTTCAGTTTCTAGTAAAGAGGGTAGTGTGGAAGCCGGAATCAGATGACCAGATCTATATGATATTATTCCGTAATCCAGCAGTGAAATTATGTTTTAATACTAGATGAGACAGAAGTCTTAGACAGTCTGATTTTGAAATCTGACAAAGAAGGATCACTCACCCATTTCATCTTGCCTTGCTTCAGTAACTAACCAGGACATAATAATTCTTTAGATCAGTCAGAAAATATAGTGAGATTAGTTAGGTATTGTTTTTCTTTATCTGTATGAACATTTCCATCTGTCTTATTTTTAATATTTCCTGTGATTAAAATTGTAAATATATGTTTAGTAGTTTATGTCCTTTTATTATTTACTATTAAATATATTTAAACTTTTCATTCTGGCTGGTCTTTTAGAGAATAGTTTAAACCCTGAGAGTACTTACATTTATTTGGTGACACTGTGGCTGTTTCTGAAACCTTGCTGCATCACATAGATCTGGTCAGGTGCATTTCTTTTCTGTCTAGCAGGACCCACTGCTGGCACATTTTTAACAAAACAGGTCTTCCCCTGTACAGCGTGAGGCAGAAAAGAACTTCGCCCTTTTCGAGCGACTACTCTACTATTGCCCACAACCTGTAAAAACAAAACAGGTCTTCCCCTGCACAGCGTGAGGCAGAAAAGAACTTTGCCCTTTGTGAGCGACTACTCTACTATTGCCCACAACCTGTAAAAACAAAACAGGTCTTCCCCTGCACAGCGTGAGGCAGAAAAGAACTTCGCCCTTTTTCGAGCGACTACTCTCTATTGCCCACAACCTCTAAAAACAAAACAGGTCTTCCCCTGCACAGCGTGAGGCAGAAAAGAACGTCGCCCTTTTCGAGCGACTATTCTACTATTGCCCACAACCTGTAAAAACAAAACAGGTCTTCCCCTGCACAGCGTGGGGCAGAAAAGAACTTCGCCCTTTTCGAGCGACTACTTTACTATTGCCCACAACCTGTAAAAACAAAACAGGTCTTCCCCTGCACAGCGTGAGGCAGAAAAGAACTTCTCCCTTTTCGAGCAACTACTCAACTATTGCCCACAACCTGTAAAAATAAAGCAAGTCATTATCTGGTCATTTTAGTATAGACTTTAAAGTAAAGTATTATTTAAGGGTCCTCAGCACTAGCACGAATCTCCCTAGGCTTACCCAAACAAAAAATCCAAGCTTGTTTGCATATACTCCACTTAAACTACAGAACACACTCTAAAACTAAGGCAAACAGCTATAAAATTTTAAAAACAAGCTCCCAAAGCATAGGAATTGAACCTGATGTTTGTTTAGATGAGATTACTCACCTGCAAGTTAATTATTCAGGAGTTACATCTTGAAACCTGGGCTCTAGTGGCTTAGTGTAACCCCCACCCCCATTCTATCCCTGTTACAAAGGTTTGAAATAACCCTTGTCGGGTGCCTTTAATTTCAAATCCCTAGTGCTGTAGGACCTTGTTACCGGCCTCTACCTCCTGAGGTATGTATTAAGCTGTTATTCATTGTTCCTAATAGACTGTTAAATGTATTTAAGTTGAATTGTGTGATTTAATAGTAACTGATGTAACTCTTTTTTGCTACATAGTTACATAATGCACTATTGAATGGCATGAATATTGTAGCTACTTGTTTCTTTAAAGCTAAGTTGTGTCTCTATAGCTAAATGTGTTTGGTAACCAGACTTTAGTATGACAAGCTCTTTGCAGGGCTTTTCATTAGAGTGAAAATTGAGAGCCTTCTGTATATTTTTTGAGAAGCAGGATATTCAACATTCAACATTCTTTGACTCTCAGTCATAAGGCACTGTTGCAGTAAAATGCTAATGTGTTATAATGATTTATGCTATATGTAAAGATATGTGAAGATTTTACTAACATAGTTTAGGGTTTTCTCAGGTAGTCTAATGTTGTTTAAGCTACACAGCTGCTTCTGACTGCCTCTGAAATCAAGCTCTCTCTCTATCCCTCCCAGGTCTTCCCCTGCACAGCGTGAGGCAGAAAAGAACTTCGCCCTTTTCGAGCGACTACTCTACTATTGCCCACAACCTGTAAAAACAAAACAGGTCATTATCTGGTCATTTTAGTATAGACTTTAAAGTAAAGTATTATTTAAGGGTCCTCAGCACTAGCACGAATCTCCCTAGGCTTACCCAAACAAAAAATCCAAGCTTGTTTGCATATACTCCACTTAAACTACAGAACACACTCTAAAACTAAGGCAAACAGCTATAAAATTTTAAAAACAAGCTCCCAAAGCATAGGAATTGAACCTGATGTTTGTTTAGATGAAAAAAATCAGCAGCAAAAGCTCCACCGGAAGAACAGCGATCCGTAAGTAAAGTAAACAGTACAAACAATCACGGATGGAACGCTGAGGCTTGCAAGGCAGTAAAGAACTGCCGTTGCACATAACAGTTCAAAACAGTTCAACTGCAGCAATGTAAACTTCAAAGCGAATCACAGATGCAACTCAGATAAGACACCAATGCTGGCAATATTAGTAAACCATTAAAAATGCAGATGAGCTTCAAATCCAAGACCACATAAGCCACGGACTCAACAAAATAGATGTGAACGTTCTTTATTCAGTGAGCGCTTTCACCCCAGGCGGGTTTCTTCAGACTGTACAGAGAACTACAGAGTTACATCTTGAAACCTGAGCTCTAGTGGCTTAGTGTAAACCCCGCTCCGCGAGCACTAGCTTCGCTCGTGCTCGCTCCGCTCCCCGCCCTGCTCCCTATTCCCACCCGCCCCCAGTACTCATACTTTTATAACCTCAAACCACTCCCCCTACTGTCCACTAACTTCCTGTACCTCACTACCGCCCTCTAAGATTAAACGGAATATGACACCACCCAGGAAGCTTATCATACTAACTCTTTTTCCCCTCCTACTTGTCCCTTACCTAGCTACCCTATATGAAACCTGGTCTTACATAGGCTTCCACCACCCAGGCTACCAAACCAACCCCTCCCCCATAATTAACAACAGAGGCCATGACTCAACTCCCTACTCACCCTCCTTGTTAGAACTCGAACGCTATGTAATAATCAAACCTACCAATATTAGGCCAAATGATAAACATTACTACAAACTTCTACTCAAAGCCCTCAAATTCATTACCACTCTGAATCACAGACTAGCCACAGATGGTGATATCCACCCCAACCCTGGCCCTTCCCTCCACTCAATTCTAATTCCACCCTATCCTCCCCTCCACTTCTCAATCTAAACTCTAGACCCTTTAACTCTCTTCTGACCTGTCATCTAAACATCAGAAGTGTAAACAATAAGATTCACAACCTACATGCCCTTTTAGCTACTTGTTCCCCAGACCTACTATGTCTCACAGAAACCTGGCTTAAACCAAGTACGAAAGACACACAGATAATCCCACCAGGGTATGATATACTAAGAGCAGACCGAATAACTCATAAAGGTGGCGGTGTAGCCATACTCTACAAAAATACATTACAAATCACCCTTGCCTCTCCACAACCCCTCCTAACAAACAATGCCAAAATTCTACTTGTAAAACTTCAACCAAACAAACATAAAAGCATAAATATAGCATGTATTTACATCCCCCCAGGCAACAATAATAACAAAACCTTAGAGGACTTTCTCCACTGGTTAACTCAAACTCACCCCCAGGAATCCATAGTGTTAGTTGACTTCAACATCGATTGAATTCCTTCTCATCTAGCTCCCCATCTAGCAGCATAAATCTACATGGTTTTTCTCAGCTCATATCCACTCCTACCAGACTAGGTAAACCCCAAAACAAAGACAGCATCCTGGACTGGATCCTTACTAATAAAGATCCTGACCAGTACTCAGCAGGTACTCACCCAGAGGACATGAGTGATCACTTACTCACCTATGTTATCAAATTCAAGAAAATCACCCCTTCTTACAACCATAAAAAATCAGGAACAATAATAAATTCAACGCCTCCATTTTTCAAACTGAACTTAAAGCCCACAACTGGACAATACTCAAGTCTCTTCCTCTTGAAGAGGCAGTTATCTACTTCAACACCACCTTCCTCAAGATTCTAGATTCCCATGCTCCAATACGGTCCATTAGAACTAAAACCAAAACCGCACCATGGCTCTCTAAGGAAACAAAATCCAAAATCCTATCTAGAAACAAGATGTGGGTCACATGGCGTACCTCTAAAGACCCACACTCCCACTAAACCTTCCGGCAACTTAGAAATGAAACTAAAAGAATGATCTTAAATGATAAAAAAAAATTCTTCCTCCACCTCCAACACAAACACCTTAATAATCCACAAAAATTCTGGGCAGGCTTAAACAAGCTCCTGCACCCAGGCCAGGCAACCACACCCACTCCAACAACTTGCAAACAACAGTGCCCTGTAAACATTGCTAACACATTCAATAGTTTCTTCACAGAAACTATACAATCCCTGGCCACACAATTCAAACAAACAACCAGCCCACTCCCCTACCCATGCCAGCAGAATACTACAACTACATCAGATCATCTATTTACCTTCGATCCAGTACTCATATCCTCTATAACATCTCTTCTTAAAAAACTAAAACCCACTAAGCTAGCAGCTGACCTTCTCCCAGCTGAGTTTCTGCAAAAAGCAGCTGAGGCCATTTCCTATCCCATCTCCATAATCATAAACCGTACCTTGTCAGAAGCCTTCATCCCCTCCATATGGAAAATGTCCCACATTATTCCTCTCCATAAAGGTGGTAGCTCACTAGAGCTAACCAACTACAGACCTATAGCTATACTCTCACCCCTGGCCAAAATTATGGAAAAGTGTGTCCACAAACAACTGATGGAACACCTCACGAAAAATAAAATTCTAGCCAACTCCCAACATGGCTTCAGGCCAAATCACAGTACCACATCAGCCCTACTATCCTTTTCTAATACCATCAATAACTTCAGAAACAATAATAAACTATCATCTGCTCTTTTCTTAGACCTCTCCAAGGCCTTTGATATGGTGAACAACATTCAACTCCTCCATACATTAAAAAAACTATCACTCAGCAATTCCACACTGAAATGGTTCCAATCCTACCTGTCCAATAGGCAACAGGCTGTTCTATGGCAGGACAAATTATCCACATGCCTACCTGTTACACTTGGAGTTCCCCAAGGATCTATTCTTGGCCCTCTTCTCTTCACCATCTTTGTTAATGACCTGCCCACAATCACCCCCCATGCCACATGCATTCAATATGCAGATGATTCGACTATCATCAGCACTGCCTCCAACCTGGCAGACCTCACTGCTTCAACCCAAGACACCTTCAGCCTAATAGAAAAATGGTTCTCAAGTCGTCAACTAGTTCACAATCCCAACAAAACAAAACTACTTACTTTCTCACCCACTGACAAGACTCTTCCCCCCACCTTCTCTATTACATCCTCCAATGGAATCACTATATCACCAGAAGCTCACACAAAGCTATTAGGTGTTACCATTGATAACTCCCTTAAATTTGACACCCATTTCAATCTAACCATCAAAACTGTCAATAAAAAGCTTGGCTCTCTCTATAAAGTAAAACACTTTCTCACTCCTCACGCTAAAATTACAATTGCCAGCACACACCTACTATCAACTCTTTTCTATGCTTCCCCCCTCTTTACAAATCTAAACAAGACAACCCTTAACAAACTTGCTTCTTGTTACAATCACATAGCTAGATTTGCCACAAATTCCACCTTTAGAACGCACCACTGCACTAACTTGAAGCAACTAGGGTGGTTAGAGTTTTCCAGCCAACTCCATTTCAACCAACTCAAAACGGCTCACCAGATACTGTATCACCCAGAGAAAACACCAGCTCTGAAAAACATCATTCACCCCTATATTAACCTGCAATCTTTACGCTCCTCCAATAAGATCTTAGCTCAAACTACCAAAGCCAATAATTCTGCTGGGGATTCTCTATTCTCAAACTTTGTAGGTAAAATGTGGAACTCCCTACCGACCATGCTCACCTCAGAACCTTCACTCCTACAATTCAAAAAAGCTTAAACCCCATCTCAATACTCTCTGGCAATGTCCCTGTTCCAAACCTTATTAACCACTATCATTTACTCTTCTCTTACCTCACTATCCTTAACCGCTTTTTAACAAGGCGCCTCGCCTTTGTAACTGACCTATGTTTTTTTTTATATGCTGCTGTTATTTTTTTCCCAAGATGTGATGTATCTTTATATTGTATTTAGAACTCAACTATCTTCCTTTTTTGCATTAACAATGTTCGTATGTCTGTTATGTACCTGGAGCTTTTCTCCCCGGGCCTCCGCTGAAAATGGACATGTATCCAGTCGGACTCTCCCGGTTAACAAATGTAAAATAAATAAAATAAATAATTGGTCATCATTACCATTTGTATTAGTATTAATTTTACTCAGTATAATTGGGTACCATTTTAAGACCCTTAGAGTAGCTGGCTTTGGAGTGTTCTGGTGGCAGTATCTACCTTATAGTCTGGGCAGAAGGGCATATTTGGTAAATCTGTGCCAGCCTTTAAAAGATGTGTGCATGCATACGTGCGCGAGTGTGTGTGCATGTGTGTGTGTGTGTGTGTGTGTGTGTGTGTGTGTGTGTGTGTGTGTGTGTGTGTGTGTGTGTGTGTGTGTGTGTGTGTGTGTGAAAATCAAATCACTGGTTTCACAGAGAGATTGGTGGAGGACTTGGCTTGGAACACTTAGCTGAGGACTTAACTCTACAGCTGTGGTCAGTGTGGTGCCTTATTTGGGGCCTGGTGAGAGACAGAAAGAGAGAGAGAGAGAGAGAGAGAGAGAGAGTGAGAGAGAGAAAGAAAGAGAGAGACACAGCCTCAGGATGGGAGTGTGTTCCTTGTGTGGTCTTAAAGGAAATTGTGCTTGGTGCAGAGAACTGCATCTGGAAATACTGTGCATATCCATTTTAGATCCAAGTGAACATCCCTCACTGGTGTCTGTGGTGAGGACTGGGACTCCTTGATTACTGGCCAAGAGGAGTGACGTCACATATTGGTGAGCAGTGATGTGGATATTAATTGAATTTCTGAAGCCTGTAGGCAGTTGTCACTGAAGGTGTACTCTCAATAGCCACAAGGTAAACATACAGAGTTTCATTTTCACAACAGTTTATATTATTTATTTATTTATTTATTTTTGTTAGCTTAGTTTAGTCAGGGAAAGCAGGCAAAGATGTCATCAGAGGATTATGCAAGCTGACAAAGAACCAGTTGACGTAGATATGTGAAGCCAAAGGACTGCTGCATGCCAACCTGACCAAAGAGGAAATCATTTCAGCCTTAGTGACAGCTGTAGCCCAGACCAGCAACCAGAAGGATAACCAATCTGGTGATGGGGATTTGCAGCCTTTAGAAACATGACAGTTCACCTTTTCTTCAGAAGACTTAAAAACCTATCTGGAGTTAAAGAGACTTTTACTGGAGGCCAAACATTTGGAATTAGAATTAGCAGAGTGACTGCATCAAAGAAAACAGATGGAGTTAGAATCAGCAGAGAGAATGTGATATTTGAAAGCTGAAGAAAAAGAGACACTACTGCAGACAAAACATATGGAATTAGAATCAGCAGAGAGACCGTGGCATTTGGAGGCTCAAGAAAATGAGAAAAAGCACCGACATGAGAGGGAGATACTGACTCTTCATCAGGGCCATGGAGGTAATGGGGAAGGGAATAACCAAACCCCAGAAGTAATAAAGATCAGTACATTTCTCTCACAGTTTACAGAGAGTGATAATTTTGATATCTTTATTCATATATTTGAAAAAGAGTATGTAAACAGTATAATGTTGATCATGGGCTATGGGTGCAGTTACTGACCTCCTTACTTCATGGTAAAGCTGTAACTGCTGTTTCTAAATTGTCTAATAATGATTGTTTAAACTATGATAAAGTAGAACAGTGTTTATTGGAATGTTTTAAGTTAACACCTGAAGCTTACAGAAAAAAAAAACTTTTGTGAGCATAGACGCAAGGCATATGAAAGTGTATGTAATTATATTGCTAAGTTAAGCATTTATTTTCATAGCAGGGTGAGTCGATGTCAGGTCACCAATTTTGATAGGTTGGCAGACCTTTTTCTTGCGGGAACAGGCCCTTGGCACTTTGTCAGAGGACATGAAAATCTGGCCGGTAGACCAGGAGTGTAACATTGCAGATGAGTGGGGAAAAAATGAGATCTCTCAGTAGCAAGCAGGGTATCACTGAACAAGAAGAGGATACCCAGAGCTGCACAAAGGTATAATAAAACCCATGCTGGGCAGCCTCAACCACCCCAACAGAGTCAACAAGCAACAGGGGAAGCCACTAGTTCAGGTACATGGCCAGGATCAAGGGTCAGATGTTTTAAATATAATCAGTGGGGCCATATAGCATACAGATATCCACAGAAGCAAGGTGGGGAACAAAAGGTGTGGAAGCCAGCAAGTGGGAATAAAAGTATGCCAGTGTTAAGTTGTCTGAAGACAACAGGTGTACCAGACTATCACCGGAGTTTATATCCTATCTTACTGGATGGAAAGCAGGCCACTGCTAAGAGAGACACAGCCTCTGACATAACCATTGTCAAGACTGTAGTGGCTAAAGAGGAGCAGTACTTGCTGGAGCAGTCCATTCCAGTCAGGGATTTAGGAGGGACCCCATTTCAAATGCCTTTGACCAGGGTTCACCTTGACTGTGATGGTGGAAAAGGAACAAACAAGTAGGTATGTTTGAGGATATATTTGTAGATTTCCTGCTAGGGAATAATTTTGATAATGCATTGCCTTCATACCTCTCAACCATATCAAATTCCTTGGTATTTACCAGTTTAGAGGGCAAAATAATGGGGTGCCACAAATTCCCTAGTGGCCCCTTTAATTCCTGATTTTTTTTTTTTTTTTTTTTTTTACAAGTTGTGGCTGACATCATCAGACTAGACTGCCGGCCTATCTGAGACACTGTGACAGTTACATACATCAGGTACCCGTTTTGAATTTGGATCTGGACTAAAACTGGAAATTTGGAACAAAGCAGGCCAGCACAGGAGGCCAGGCAGCAGTGAGCAAGTTTGTACTTATCTTTAAGTTTAATTTAAATTCTGTCAGAAGTTCCAGGCCAAACCCAAGTACTTTTGTAGACTGCAGTACACTCTGGTCGAGCGGTACACACTCCTAGTCCCAGGATGAGAAAATTTACTTTCTCCAGAAGCTCGAGTTTTACCTCTTTTTCCTAGCAAGTAAAAAACAATTAAAAAAAAAAAAAAAAAAAAACGAATGTTATGTTATGTATGCTGTCCTGGCTTAAGGCTGAAGGAGTCAAACCTTACACCACAAGAAGTATATCCGATAAGTGCCAAACTATGCATGTAGCAGTCAAACAGACAAGGTTATAACATGTTAAAATAAGCCTACTTAAAATTAATTTGAGAGATAATACATTTTGACATGGAACATATTAATATTAATTAATAAGCAATGTCAGTGATATTTGAGTTCTTGGGTGTTCTTGGATGTTTAACAGAATAATCTGTAATATGTTGAAGTTAAACATAGTAATTAAGAGTGATTAAACAACCAAAAGAGCCACTGAATTGACCTGTCAACAATTTTTTTTTAATATCTCGAGATTAGCTATTGAATGGCATAGGCACAATGCACCAGAGAAGACTAGAGCACTTTAACTTCAAAAGCAAAACAAATGCCTGTTTAATTATGTTTTTTTTTTTTATGTAGAAGCATAGAAAGTTGGTAAGAAGTAAACAGTAATACTGCTTTGATTTTGCATATCTACATTAGCATACACTTAAGCCTTGGAATTGGAGCTAATTCTTGAAGCACAACATTATGGGGATTCAAACGACATTTTTCCCCTGTTCTCGTGGTCTTGTTTAGTTTAGATTATTTCAGTAGTTGCAGCTGCACCCTCACAGACTATTACTTGACTGCTGGCTTAGCTTGTAGCAAATCTGTTTGCAGGAAGCCAAAGTGACAACTGAGTGAGCAACACATTGGTTGAAAAAATAAAACATTCTGAAAGAAAGCAGTTAAGACACAGTTTCAGCAAAGAATGTACTGATCTTATTGTCAATGTCAAAAGTTATAAAAAGGTCTGATATTTTGTGGGAGATGTTTTCTTAGTGTATTTTGTATAGTATAGAAAATGGAAATCCATTGTTATGATTTAATAGAAACATCTATGATTCTGTAACTGTGAATATTTAGTTGGCATTAAAATGAAAACTACTAATTTGTTTATTGAGGATGTGGTGTGTCCTGTCAATGCGAAAGGATCATAGGGTCTATAGTTTAGTTATTATACAGTTAAGTACATGGGGAATTTTAGCAGGTTCACTGTGCAGAGCAGAGCACCATTGCAAGACGTCATAAATATTTGACTAGGCATACCCGAGTACTTTCAGTATTTTGAATTGTGTCATGGGGCTTATGGCACATATCTCAACATCCCTTAGGCTATAGGTTTTTAAAAAGTTTTTTACAATTATTTTATTAGCACTATTTCTGTACCTTCAAATCATGGTTTGCTATGCTAGTACTTAAGTCACCAACACAGAAGCTATAAGCAAGGCAGGAATCAAACATCTTTCTTCACCCATGATCTCATATCTCTCAACTGTCCACATTTTCCCAGAATGTCCAGATTTTTGTCTCATATTTTTGGTCTGTTTCTCATAAAATTTGTGGTTTTCTGGCAAATCACTGAAGACTGAAGTCACTAAATAATAACAGACATTTGAGTTTCAGTCTTCATATCCTTCCAAAAATGTATGCTATCACAATTCTTGTTATTCTAGCAACTTTCTAAGTTTATAAGACCAATATTTAAAATCTGTCCATATTCTGGGGCCTTTTTAACCACCATTATTTTAGGCTTTGACTTTGTCCAGATTTCTTGTGTTAAGAGGTTGAGAGGTATGCCACCAGGAAATCCATAGAATTCTCCATGGCTATAAGACAATTGTTTGTAGTGAGCAAGTGAGATTATGTAAACTTTACAAACTTATGGAAATATTGAAGAGAAATACGATAGGCATGTTTATATTTCATGAGTTTATGCATTCTGAAGCAATTACAGAGCACCAAAGTCAGCCATGTCTAGCCATTCTACACAACTGTGAGTTCAACAGAAGGTTGGTCCTGTCAGGATTGAGTGAGATGTCTACATTCTAATGAACAGTATATTCTTTTAGTATCAGAGAAATTATGTAGGTAGGGGAGAAAATATTTGCTTACTGCTGTTTGACTTAACAATTCATTTGCTCACTGTCCTCTCTCTTCACATGAAAGGAAGTAAATAACACAGCAGGTGGCCCAACAAGGGCATTCATTTTATCTTTCCATTTGCCAATCTAGAATAAAACTGAAGGAGTAAATCCTAATCATATCATAAGGTGCTTGCAGTTACTTTTTTCACTTTATATTTCTACTTTTATTTCAGATTCAAGTACAGACAGTCCTGAGAAAGTTATACTCCCTCATACTACAAGTTGAAATTTAGTGTGCTTTCCAAATAGATTGTCTTTACACAGGTTGATGCCCAGTTGAATGCCTTTAATCCAATCAATGACTTGGGTCATCTCTATGCTATGTCCTGTTCTATGCATTTTTATTCAGTGGCCATCCCATACATATTACATGCAGGAATGCTTGTAAACTGTGCTGTTAATGGCAAATACATTAACAGATAATCTGATTTTCAATGGCTCTAGAAGAGACGTGTAGTGGATTCCAAGACATATAATGTGTGTGTGCACTCCTTTATCAGTGGTCTTTTAACAGAACTGACGGTGGCGTTTTTGTAACATAAAATGCATTCTTCTTCTTCTCGCCCCTCATTTCCATCACAAATGCATTCTTCTTCTTCTTCTCGCCCCTCATTTCCATCACACTACACTCTTTTACTCTGTCACTGAAGTCCCTCCCTAACCCATTCTTTCTATTATCTCACCTTCCTCCACTTCTCTAACCTTCTCTCATGTCTATCTTTCCTCCATCTGTGCACATTTTATATTGTATATAGGGAATAGTTATGGTGCAGGCTGCATTTTCATCCAGATACATAATTCGTTTCAGTTTAAATACTAATATTTTTTAGTTATTGTTGATTATTTTGTGGATATGCAGGAAGGTCCATCAGAGCAGCAGAAGCAGTTAATTTTTTGTATAAAAGAAAATTGTATTTTAGTTTTACACAAGGTCGAAGTTTGATACAAGTTCAAATGTTAATATAAATAAAACACTATTGCTCTGGTTATATTTTGCATTTAATATTTTGTCTGTTCTTCAGTTTGTATTTGAATGTTGGTATCCCACAATTCCATTGGGATGGAAGTGGATCTAACCACAGAAATTATATATACAAATTTTATGGTAATCGGTGTACAGATTTTTGATCAGTTATACCTACTTTTCATGGGCCCTTGTCCAGATTTTTGATGTTTCCAGGCTGAAAGGTATGAGCGCCTTCTGTGCATGCAGTTACACGCAGTCAGGCTTGGAGACAGGCATGTGGGGCTGGTAGCCTGCAGGAGACCCAGACAGACTGCACTACTGAAGCCAGGGATGGTGAGGTAGCTATTTCAGGGAAGGAACTACCCTGTAGCAGTGAGCCGATAGGTACTGATGTTCCTTTGGACAGAGTGACTGCAAGAGCAGAGGTGAGTGGTAGTACCCAGGCTAATAGTGAGGCACCACTGTCGGAGGATACCAGACTTCCTGTGGAAGGGTAGCTGAGCTGGGAAGGGTCATAAAGGTAAAGTTGAACTTGAGACAGACTCAGCTCTCAGACCCTACATTACAAGGCTTGAGGGAGGTAGCTAGGGAGGCACCTGATTCTTAAGGAAAAGGAGAGTCTGTATACTGAAACAAAGGGTTACTATATAGAGAGTGGGCCCCTGAGGGAGGGATAGAGGGTGATGTAATACATTAGCTGGTCATGCCTAGAGCCTACCATCTGGAACTTCTAGCCATAGTTCATGACATTACTTTTGCAGGTCATATGGGTATAAAGCATACCAAGAGACATATTATGCAGAACTTTTATTGGCCTGGGATTGCAAGGGATGTAACAGGGTACTGCTGAACCTGTGAGCAGTGCCAAAAAGTAGGCAAGGCAGGGGGCAAGGTCAAACCTCCTTTGATGTCTTTGCCTGTGATTGAGGAGCCATTTCAGAGGGTAGGTATGGATATTGTGGGGCCTCTGAGTACCCTACGTTCTGCAGGAAAGAAGTATATTCTGGTGGTACTAAATTATGCTACTAGATAACCCGAGGAGGTGACTCTGTCTGTCATTAAGGCAGAGAAGGTGGAAAATGCTTTGTTATTGATTTTCAGCATGGTAGGTTTCCTGAAAGAAATACTGAATGACAAAGGTGCCAATTTCATGTCAGACCAGCTGGCTTGTCTGTTGGAGCTCTGTGGGATGAAGTAACTAAAGTCCAACCACTATTACCCCAAAGTAAATGTCTTGTGGAGAGGTTAAAATCTACACTAAAGATCATGCTACTGACATTTTCAGACCAGTTTAAGAGAGTGGGACAAATATCTGCCCCCTCTGTTGTTTGCATACAGAGAAATATCCACAGGTTTTTCACCCTTTGAGTTGTTGTATGCGCATAGGGTGAGGGGGCCTTTAGATTTGATTCATGATGAGTGGGAGGATGAGTGCAAGTCCTACAAGGAGTCTGTTGTGTCATACATCCTAAACCTCAGGACAAGGCTTACAGAACTCATGGGCTTGGCCCAGGAGAAACTGGCAGGTGTCCAAGGGATCATCTACAATGTGTGTATAAGTGAGTCTGGCAATTTTTAGAACTCACACACATGGCACATCAGTGAACTGTGCCTAAGATTTAATAGGGATGACTTTCTATCAGGGCATCTAGTGAGGATGCAGGATATGCCCTAGAACTTTGGCTCATGACATCCATGAGAAACTCACACAAACTCGCTGAACAATGATACAATGAGGCCCATTCTCAAGCTAGGAATATTATAGAAAGTGTATTTAGCATTTTCAAATGAAGCTTCTTGTGCCTAGATACATCAGGTGGTGCCCTTCAACACAACACAACCACCTCAACCTAAATACTCACAGTCTACTCACAGTCTGTGCCATTTTGCACAATATCATTGTCAGGAAAGAGATGCAACAAGAACAAAGTCTTGGTACCATAGTTTTTTAGTGTAGCAGGCAAGGCCAGCAATTCCAGCAGATACAGTCATACAGATGATGAGTCTGAGGAAGAACCACCACCTGCAGAAGATCTTGGCAGATGCAGGTGTGCACATATTCCATGTCTCTGGCTAAAAGGCAAAAACTAGGACACACCATTACTGCCTAAGTGAAAACCTAAAATCCTAAGCCCATACAAATATGAAAACTGATGGCTGAAACAGTTGTCAACATATACTTATCCATGCAACGACTGTGTTCAGCCAGCATCAGACAGACTCAGCCTCCAAGGACACATCTTCTAGATGCAGTATTAACCAAGATAAATATTGAACTTGTAAAGAAAAAAAAGAGAGAGAGGGAGATAAATGATTTTTCACATATGCAAATATTTATGCCACTATAATGAAAAGTGGCTCAACAATACAGTAATGTTAGTAGTAGCACGAGTGATCTATGTAAAATACATGTATGAGTCTGCCCAGTACTGTGCATCACATTGTACAGCTGATCGATGTAGATATTGCATTAGTGAGCAGTTTAATGTTAGTATTATTTGCACAAGTTTAGGAGTGAGCAATAATTGCTATCTAGTGGGAATGCATCAATAAGAATAATGCAACAAATACAATGAGGGTAAAGAAGTACATAAACTGAGCTAAACTAACCTGCACTAAACTAATCACCTTCAGACCCAAAACCATTCAAAATATCACTAATCTTATAAAACACCTTTCTACCCTTGACTGGTCTCACTTACTTGCCATAAAAGACCCCAGTGAAGCTGCTAGCAACCTTACCAATACCCTACTGCAGGTGCAAAACAAATTCTTTCCCTTGGTATAAAGACTACTTATATCTCATTAACATGACTGAGGATCTAATGAACTCAAACCCCTCCTCAAATGACATGATGAAGCATGACACAGTTAGAAATGCAAACCCTCCTGTGCCAAATATACCTCACAATGCAACATAGCCAAGAAACCCATCCAGATACACAAAAACAACCACTAGCAGAACAAACAAATGTCAATTTTAGGCACACCCAAAAGGTTCTGGAAAGAAATCAGCCTGTTGACTGGCTGAAAAACTCAACACAACTCCAATTCCCTGAACCTCTCTGCCACCACCACAAACAAACTCTTGTGTGCTGCCTTCCTGAATAAATTCCACAACCTACCACACATTATCAACAACAACAGCAAGAAACTACCACCCCCACAGCCATCCTCTCCTCCTCTTTTCATGCTTCTATTCAATATCAAAAAGTTTAGAACCAAACATATAGAAATACAAATGGACCTAATACAAATAAATACTTCTCCAGGCTCAGATAACCTAGCCCCCTGGTTCATTCACCTTTGTTAGGATTTATCTCCCACCCTCTCACTCACATGTACAGCCTCTTCTTAATTAATAAGATTATGCCTGGATATGGAAAACAACAATAGTCACTTCTATTCCAAAACTACCAATGCAATTTACTCTCTGCTCAATACTGTCTTATCTCAATATTTCCCACTTTAGGTCTAAACAAAAAAAATGATCTAGGGGGACATGGTCAGGATGGTGAGCAGTTAAGAGCACTGTTTTAGCTCTGCCTCATTTTAACATGTCTGACATGATTTTTGCTGAAAACTCAAATAGAACATTTCAAAACTTGAAGATTTGTGCTTGAACATCTGCTGAAAAATTTACTACAAAAAATAACATGTTTGAGACTCTTTTAATTACTTTTTCCTGTCAAGAAAACTAGAAAGAACTAATTGTCTCAGAATAAGCCATCTAATCCCAGTTTACAAGACAGTACAATGAAAAAAAGACGTACAAGGTATACTAAGTAACATGAATGAGTTATCTGTAAAGGCAGATAAATTAGAAAGCAAAGTGGACAGTTTAAAAGAGGAATGCAAAAAACAATCTGAAGTGCTGAGTGAATCTCTTAAACAACAATCATCACAAATCTCAAGAGGCAATGTCTGATTTTGATGGAAGATTACTTGAAAATGAGAATAACATTGAATTTCTTCTGAAACAAAACAGCTTATTCGGGGAAAAATTAGAAGATGTAGAGAACAGATCTAGAAGGAATAACATCAGGATTTACAGGATTCCTGGAAAAGAAGAGGGAGACATGTATGGGAGAAGTATGATTCAATTCCTTAATACCCAGCTGTCTAAAACTTTGAACCTGCCTGAAGCTTTTTCCTTTGGCATTAAAAAGGCACAAAGAACACTTTCCAACTAATCTTAAAAAAAAAAAAAAAAAAACCTTCACCAAGGTTAGTGATCATAAGATGTATCTCAAGTCAAGATAAGGATTTAGACTTAAATGCTGCATGGACTGATTATCCAGTTATAAGTAAAGAAAGTACTATATGATTTGACAGTGACTGTTCAACATTACTGATGTCAAAGAGAAAAGCATGTGTGCTACTCGTTAAAAGCTTAAAGAAAAACAATATTTAATCACAAATCTTGTTCCCAGCAAAAATAAAGATTCACCTTCCAAAAGGAAAGAAGATTTTTAAAGTCTTGGAATATGCAACGGACTCTGTACAGAAAAATAAAATCCTAGAAAAAAAAACAGAAGAAATGGACTGCCTTCTATTAACATCTTTGAAGAGAAATGCAACAATAGATGGTTGGATAATAAAAGACAAAAACAGCAAATAAAAACTGAAGGACAAATGAAAATCAATGTATTTCATGGTTATGATTTTTTATTAATTTAATGAAGTACTTGAATACTTATGAGCAGGTCCTGAATGTTACTTTTTACAAGGAAATTGTTTATTTATTGCTTTCCCTACTTCAAATGGTTACTAGTTCCCTTTTTAAAATGCTAGGTTTTGATTCTGTTAGCTATATATGAAATCAAAGCCACTTATTTTAATTTAAATTCTAAAAGGGTAAACTATTCGTTTTATTAAAAGTTAATTATTATTATGATGAAACTTATTTTAGGTGGCACACTTACTGATATCTTGGCATAGCTGAGTAATGTACAGTATAACACAAGATGCAACAAATGACACTGAAGAGACATGTTAAGTTACATTCTGGGTTCTACAAATGCTCCAGTGGTGTACTATTGATGGTATACATGACATACAGTAGCACCCAGGAAAGACATGCTATGGTATAAACCAAGTACAAAAATATAGCTTTTACATATATAAAAGTTATTATAGGAATGCCATCAAATAATTAGAGTAATATTCACACTTTTACAAGTTAAACCTGGATCACACATAATTGGGGTCTATATTATATCATCAAACGCTTAAAAAAGCGAACGCTGATTGATCGAACTAATTTAAGCAAAAGCTTACAATCTCGAACTGTCAGATCAGCGATTTTTTTCCCAGGGAAAAAAATCGCTGATCCAAAACACATACACACAACACAAGCACACCAAACAAACAGAAATCCACACACATACACCTAAAATCTGATACCTAACCCTACACTAAACTATGCACACACCACTAACTACCCACTTACCTTAACCCAAACCCTAACCCTAAGGTCCGTCACTATCGCACACTCACCTCACCTGCTTCCTAACCCTAACTCACTTAAATCCGCCCTAACCCTCATGTCCACTCAATCGCACACACACCTAACCCGAGCCCTAACCCTAACTCACCTAAATCACCCTAACACTAACATCCACACAATCGCACACTTACCTGAATCCGACCGGTAACTTTCCACCATAACACTGAAAATACCGAAGCAACAGAAACGGACAAACAAATTCTTTTCCTAGGAAAAAATTCGAGTTTCTGCTGCTTCGATATTTTGCAGTTTTGCGAAAATAAGTTTGATCAATCAGCGTTCACTTTTTTAAGCGTTCGAGGATATAATATAGACTCCATAACTGTCATTCTTTTAATGCAAGCTTATTTGCTATGTTTTCTTTAAAAAATGAGCCTGCTTTATATTATACATCATCATACAAATAGTGCTTACTGAATCATTAAATGGAATGTATTTAAATTCAATAGTTTTTAGTTGTTAAAATACTTTGAAATGGTTTTGTTGTTCTTTTAATGGTTTGGACGGGGTTGAGGGATTGATGTGTAATGTTGAGGTGGCTTGGATTCACTTGCGAGTATTTTTATATGAATAGTAACTGATGGACTGCTCATTTTCAAGCCCTTATCATGAGAGCCAGATTAAACAACTTAGAGTCATGAGTACTTTTGTGATGCTGCAGGAGTTCTGAAAATTAAAAAAAAATGTACAGCTTACTTCTGCCTGTCTAAAAGTAAATAATCATAATATTTTGAATCATATGGTAAGATGTCAGTGAATATAAGTTAGATAATAAGCAAAAGACAGTGAATTGCATTCTAAACCACTGTCAATTATTACATAGTTCTGAATGCTTGCTAGTTATAAACAAAGCTTACATGATATATCTCCTTTAAAAATGACAGTTGCTTTATATTAAACATCTCACACAAACAGAGCTTACTAAATCATTAAATAATATTTCTTTAAATACAATAGCTTTTTAGAGGTCAACATACTTTGAAATGTTTTTTTGTTTTTTTTTTAGTGGTTTGGAAGGGTTTGAGAGATTGATGTATAATGTAAAAGTGGCTTGGATTCACTCATGAACATTTTTGTGTGAATTATAGCTGATGAACTGTTCATTTGCAAGCTCTTGTCATGAGAATAAGCTTGAAGCAGCTTAATTAGAGTCACGAGCCCTTTTGAGATGCTGGTTCTGTAAAATTCTAAGAACTGTCCAAGTTACTTATTCCTTTCTAAAAGTAAATAACCATAATATTTTGAATCATATGCTAAGATGTCAATGAATCTTCTTCTGGTTTTCCCCAGTTAGGGGTTGCCACAGTGGATCACCTTGTCTGCTCATTTTGGAGTTTTATGGTGTTGAGTTGGCAGCCTGGCACCCAACCTTCCACTGAAGGCACACACACCTAGGGCCAACTTAGAGTGTCCAATCGATCTACAGCATGTCTTTGGGGTGTGGCAGGAAACTGGAGCACCCAGAGAAAACCCACATGACCACAGGGAGGACATGCAGACTCTGCACAAAAGGCACCCTAGCCAAGGATCGAACCGGAAAGCCTCTTGCTGTAAGGCACCACTGCAGCTGCCCTTAAGATATCAATGAATACAAGTTAGATAATAAGCAAAAGGCAGTGAGTTGCATTCTAATCCACTGTCAGTTATTAAATAGTTCTGAATGCTTGTGGTATACCAAAAGGATAGTTTATATACTAGCCTATAGAAAGCCACTTCTGATAAAAAAATTAGGATTGTGTTTCTCTGTTACTGTCTCTTTTTAATGATAACAAAACTTAATATCTCAGAACAATTGATTATGGAAAGTTTGAACCTTAAAAGGAAAGATTTTTCAGATATTTGTTCAGATACTATTAGACATAATATTTAAGGAAAAATAAGACTGATTCTAACAGTAGTACTAGATTAAAGAGTATCAAATATATAAGGGTAAATATAAATGATGTATTATATGGTATTCTACACAAGGATTTTAGCTAAAACATGCAACCTAAGAAAACAATAATAGTACAAGACACAGTCTACATACAGAAATAGAAAGAGAGCAGAATAAGTAAATATGCATATAGTTAAAGAATATAAATATGTCCACAAGGGTGGAAGGTTGGCATAGTGGTCAGGGGTGTAGCTAGGATTTTCAAATTTGTACTGACAGCTCTCAAACTGCTACCCCACTCCCCAGCCAAGCTACGGCCATTCTCGTAATTCACGGTTCGCTCTTTTAGTTTCGATGAAGAGGCATTCGCTGTAATGCCTCTTCAGTAATATAATATAAATTCACTCAAACTCAGTTCCTTGAATTGAAAATTAACCTGAAATGTCATTTCTTTGAAAAATGCAGCATGGTAGTTGGGGTAGAGACTTTATGCTTTTGTTTTCTGTAACTAAGGTACAGGTTTTGAGCTTGAGTAAATTACTAACCACCTGCTCCACTAACTAGGATGTTTCATTCACACACACACCCCTACCTACCTCTTAGTGCAAGAAATATGGACAAAGCCTAAAATAAACTGACAGATATTAAATAATGTTCTCGTGAACTTAGAAAGTTGCTAGAATAACAGGATTTGTGCTAGTATGAATTTTTCTAAAGGACATGAAGTCTGAAGTTCAAATGTCTGTCATTATTTAGCAACTTCAGCCTTCAATGATTTTCTAGAAAATCACAAAATTTATGAGGAACAGACAAAAAATATGGGGCAAAAATCTGGACATTCTGCAAAATGTGGACAGTTGAGAGGTATGATACCTACCACACACACACACACATACACACACACACACACACACACACACACACACACACACACACACACACACACACACACACAACCTCTCAACCTCTTACAGCAACAAACTCATAAATAAAACTGAGGCAAAGGCCCAAAAATAAGGACATTTTTTTTAAATATTGCTCTTATAAACTTAGAAAGATAATAGAATAGTAGTAGGTCTTGCATCAGTACGAATTTTCTGAAAGGTATGAAATCTGAAACTGAAATGTCTGCATTATTTTCTAACTTCAGTCTTTAACAATTTGCCACTAATTTGCCAGAAAACTACAATTTTATGAAAAACGGACCAAAAATGTGATGCAAAATATAAAATTGCCAGACAATACAGCTGGGAACCTGTCAAAGGAGGGACACCATTTTAATATGAGCACAGTTAACTTAGAGCAGCTGACAAAATTAGAGAATCTACATGCATTTCTGAAATAAAAGTAATGTATAACTCTGATCATTACAGTTATTTATAAAAGTAAAGTAAACCCTCCATGTTTTCTTCCAAAATTGCTATTTTGTGGAGGGATCATTAGGGGAAGAGCAACATTTTGAGCCAAAATCAGGGACAGTTGAGGTTTGGCTATGCCTAATTCTATAAAGCAATTTATTTGCATGTACCTCTCAACCTGTTAATGCAATAAATCTGGACAAGGCCAAATATATTGAGGGAACATATAAACAGTACTAAAAATTGCTCTTGTATAAACTGGGACAGTTGATAGAACAGGTCTTATTTTAGCATGCATTTTTCTGAAGGTTGTAAAGTCTGAAACTAGTGTGTCATTATTTAGTGACTTAATTCCTAAATCATTTGCCAGAAAACCACAAATTGAGGAACAAATCAAAAATAAGAAGCAAAAAATCTATTCATTCTTTGAAAATCTGGATAGTTGGGAGGTATAGTTCAGCTGGGGCTGTCTAAGTTTGTCGCCCTTCCCCCTCACAAAACCATGGTCGAATGGAGCCTCCCCCTGCAGCCATTCCAATGATCCATTACTTTGCTATTTCACTCCATTTACCATAAACACTAATGTGCATAATGATTTACTTCTATGATGATTTGAACTTCATTTGAAAGTTTTATTTTGCATTTTACAGCACAAACACTAAGACATCTGCTAAACAAACTTGGCGTTAAAATTTCTCTGCCCTTGAAACTCACATTCATTGAAACAACATTAAAACCCACATTCAAAGAAAAATACATTTTACCCATGGCAGATAAAAATTAATTCTGGGCTGCTTTTAAATCATAGGCCCCTTGCATATGAAACATACATGTGCTCTTTGATACACCTTCCTATTGCTTTGAACATTTTTCCAGTAAACAATGAAACAAAACTGCCCAATTCAGAACATTTCCATCATAAAAGTCTAGTCAAACTTCTACAGTCCACCATTATCAGTAAATGATATGCACAATCCCTGAAGTAGTAAAAAAAGTCATCTAAATAATCCCATGTTAAATAAATCTAACTAATGAAGAGGTTGCTGCTAGCAATCACCTTTATATTTCATGACTTCACCGAAAAATAAAGTGTCTGATGCCCCTGAGGAATAAATTGCCTAAATTACATTAATAATAAGCTAGTAATATTGCAATAGGAAATGGATGGCAAACTGATAACAGGCTCATAGTTAGTGTCTTAACTTTCAGTACAGCAGCATTCACCCCTTATGGGAGTAGAACCAACAACCTTCTGCATTAAAAGCAAGTACACAACATTTTGTGCTACTAGCAATGTGAGCCGATTTAGCATAATCAGCATTAAACTTCTCTTCCCCTGCAGCTCTCAGCTCCTTGTAAAATCTATGCAATACTCAACTACATCTCAACTTCGCAGCACAAGAAGTCTGGAAAAAGCCAAATTTATTGGGGTGGGTCAAAAGGGCAAAAAACAGGAACACATTAAACATTGCTTGTATAATCTTGGAAAGCTGCTAGAATAATATGCTGTGTTACCATCATACATTTTACTGCCAAGGTCACTGTGCAAAATAGTCAGAACAACATACCACTATGCCAAATCACCTGCTTTGTGAAAGAGAGGAAGACTGAAACTTAAATGGCTATCATTTAATGAATTCAGTTCTCACCATAGCTGTCAACCTCTTAGCACAAAACACCTGGACAAACCCAGTAATGAGGGAATACAGCCCTCAAACATATTCAGTGAATTCAGTTCTTGCCATAGCTGTCAACCTTAGCACAAAAACCTGGACAAAGCCAATAACAGGGTATTACAGTCCCAAAAATAAGGACAAATTTCAAATAGTCATAAACTTAAAAAAATTGCTATAAAAAAGGTTGTGTTACTATATATTTATTGCTAAAATAAAAAGTTGTTTTACTATGTATTTTCTGAAGAATATGAAGTCTGAAATTCAAATGCCTGTCAATTTTACTTCTGACGAAACAAAAACAATTTTCAGCAGAGGCCCAGGGAGAAATACTGTAGACACATGTCTTTGTAAAATGGCAGGACACCAGAGCAAATTCACACAAACACAGGGATAAGATGCAGACTCCACATAGAAGGCACCCCAGCCAAGAATCAAACCAGAAAACCTATAGCTGTGAGGCAACAATACTGCCACTGCACCATCAAATATGGAAGGAAGCAAACATTCAGAAACCTGAAGTCTGAAATTTAAATGCCTGTCAATTTGTTAATCAGGGCAGTCTGACTTGGAACAAAAAAAAAACAATTCTCAGCAGAGGCCCAGGAAAAAATAATGCAGACATGTATTTGTAACATGGGAGGACACAAAAGCAAACCCACACAAACACAGGGAGAAGATACAGACCCCCCCCACAAAGAAGGCACCCCAGCCAAGAACCAAACCCAAGAACCTACAGCTGTGAGGCATCAATGCTACGTTGCTACCACTGCACCATCAAATTTCAAGCATTGCAATATTTAAAAACCACAGATATGAGGAATAGATCAGATCAAATATGAGGCAAAAATCTGCAATTTTTTTACAAATGGTGGTGGGTAGGGAATTCAGGTCCTTAACACCTGCATACAAGGTACAGGGCTCAAGCCTGAGGTATTCCCTACCACACCACCATGAGTAATCACCAGTACATCCCACCTGGAGCATTTTCACACACACACACACACACACACAAACACACACACACACACTCTCTCTCTCTTCATATTACTCACCAACTCTCAGTCCTTGAAGTGAGACCAACATAACGTGTAAATCCTCCCGCTCACTCGACCAACATAATGTGTAAATCCTCCCGCTCGACCAACATAACGTGTACATCCTCCTGCTCGACCAACATAACGCTTCATCCTCCTGCTCGACCAACATAATGCTTGAATCCTCCCGCTCAAAAAGCATTTGAACTGGCCGGAAATACATGCGCGGTGAACTCCATTCCGACTGGCTGCCCTGATGAGCTGATGTCATCGTGCAGTAAAGCGCGAAAAAAAAAACAAGTGAAAATTTAAAAAGCTACCCCCCTTCTAAATAAGTTGTACTGAAATCAGTACAGTGCGTATGCGTCCCGACGTCCCTGATAGTGGTTAAGGTGTTTAACTTATGGTCACAAGGTACAGGATTTGTTTCTCACATGGGGTAATAGGATTAATTTAAAATAGTCCTCAATGTCAGTTAACCTAGTACTAATTTATGAACTTATGATCCTATGAACAACTTTATACATAGTAAATAGAAAAGAAAAAAATATAAATCATCTGACCTATAAATCAATACATATGAAAATAACAACTGACTTCCTCCCCATAGTAGACCAGGGAGGTAATGTGAAGTACAGGGAAAGTTGGTTGCAGAGATATCCAGTTTGGTCAACTTATAATAAAGATTCTGAAAACCTGTTTAACTTTTCTTATTCATAATAATTCACTTCCAGACTTTTCTAAGATGATGCATACTAAAAATATGAGGCACATTAACATGAATCAGAAACATGAACTAAGCATTGTTAGTCTAATGGAGAGTTTGAGAGGTAGTTTGTTCATCTTTTTCAACAAACTAGGACTGTTATTCCATGGTAAAATGCTTTAGGATTATATCATTAGGTAATTTGTTTATTTGTTTCAAAAGTTTTGTCCATAGCTGAAAATTTCACATTGTCGTATATAAGATATATAATAAGTTCTATACATAAATGTAATTTTATTATACCTGTTTTTTTTCTCTTTTATATAAATAGCAACAAGGCAGGCAAACCAATGACTTTCGCTAAACGTAGTAAGCAGTCCAACATATGTTCAATACACCCAAATCACGTGATTTGGGTGTATTGAACATATGTTGGACTGCTTACTACGTTTAGCGAAAGTCATTGGTTTGCCTGCCTTGTTGCTATTCTTCGTTTTTATCTTTTTGCTGATTAGGAGGGAGGCATTTGCCCCGTTGTGGCACTCATTGGACTGTTATTTTTTCTTTTATATAAATGTTTGATTTTAAATGCATATCTATTAATATTAATGGATTGAATAATCTGGTAAAAAGAGGGAGTCTGTTTAAATACTTACAATTACATAAATCTCAAATAATGTTTCCACAGGAAACACATTTACTTAAAGATGTAAATAAGCTTTCATTAAAATATTATTTGGTTTTAGCAGGTTCTGGCTTTTGAGCTAAAAGAAGAGACACCCTCAGTATGGAATAACTCACAAGTAATGCCTAAAGTAAAAGATATCTGTGCTGATAAAAAATGGTATGTTAAGCATTCTCATAACTGAGTGGAAAAGATAATTATATACATTGGTGAACAATTATTGGATTCAAGGGGATGGAGCTAAAGATGCAAAAAATTAATTAGACACTATAGCCTATTATATGAAAGGTAAAGTCATAACAGCTGGTGATTTTAATTGTATTGTATGAGACAAAGATTCCACTGAAGATAGAAAGCTGAGAACCACAACTTCAGCCAAATACTTAACACATTTTGTAAATCTAATTAATTTAAGGGATATATATATATATATATATATATATATATATATATATATATATATATATATATATATATATATATGAGCTAAGGAAAGCAAACTCACTTCAGTTTACCCATTACTTATATAGATATGGAGCACAAACAAATATTGATATTTTTTTTTGTCACAAACCATCTGTTATCACATATCAGAGAAGTTTCAGTAGTTTTATGTCCATTATCAAACCATAATGTTATAATCTTTAATATTATTTTAAAAACTAAAAATGTAATATATATTACATGAGATCACCAGCATACATTATTAAAATAAAAGGATTCAAGGATTGATATGTTAAAGAGATCAAAATTTTTCTAGAAATAAACATGGATGATGAAATGTCTAACATGGTCTTATGGGATTCATTAAAGGATTACTTAAATGGAAGCGTTACAAGCTGGTATATTAGTAAAACAAGAAAATGGGGCATAAAATTTAATACACTACAGGCTGAAATAGACATACTAAAGTTAAATCTAAAATCAAATAACATTATCAGTCAGTCTGAACTTAAATGAATATACTACAGGGTGAAATAGACAACAATTAATATCTATTCACCTGTATTACACAAAGGTCAAATATTAATGCAGTTCAGTTCGGTATTGTGTAAGCTTTAACATGAACACTTTTAAAATCTTGTACATAATATGTGTTTGGAATTATTGATGCAAATATGAATAAGCAATATTTGAAGCCTAGAAGCATCAGGAGGAGTTAATTGCAGATGCACCTGGAGGCATCACTTGGATGTAATGAGTTAAATAATATCATTTTCGCTTCTTAAAAGTTCACATATTCTAACCATTCTATAAAAGAATAAAAGACAAGTAGATTCAATAAACCATACACAGTCATTTTCCACTGTGTGTGTGTGTCACACTAGCTACAAAGTGGCACATACCAATGCTCAAACAGGGTAAACATTGTTGCATGCAAATTATAGCATAAGCAGCTGAATTGTATGCTAATCAACCAATCCTACTTTGTGGAGCTATTTAACAAACTATAAATCAACCATGTAAATTCTGTGCTGGGTTTTCCTATGAATTCCAAAACTTTTGGAATACAGCCACAGAAAGGAGTTGATACAGACAAAATGTTAGGGGCTGCTGATGCTTTGATTCATTTGTATGTGCTACAGGCTAAAGCCAATGCTGCTGATGATGCTGCTACTGCTGCTGACAATAAGCCTAAGCCAAGAAGGAGAAGAGTTTTCTGGCTCCATTTAACTTTCAGCAACCTACCTGATGTGGAAATTGTAGAGCACTACAGGGGAGGTAGGACACACTACAGAAACTCTGTAACCTCTGCTGTCCTGAACTCTGAGCCAGAGCCAACCAAGGGAACCTATCCCAGTGGAGACAAAGGTATGTGTAGCATTTAAAATCTTGCTACAGGTACCTTTCAGTGGCCAACAGGGTCATGTTGGGGGTTTCACAGGTATCAGCATCCAGGATCCTCCACCAGTTCCTGAATGCTATGCTCCAGCATGCCACTGACCATATATACTGTCCCCATAGGTCTGAGGAGAGGGCCAAAAATATGCAAGCATTCTACTGAGTAGCATACTACCCTGAAGTACTGGGTGCCATAGATTGCACACATATAGAAATGAATGCATCACCTGGAGAACAGGGTAGTCTCTACATAAAAAGGAAGAGCAACCATTCCATCAACTGCCAAGTCTTGTGTAATGCCAAGGGAATCATCTTGGACATGTGTGCTGTCAACCCTGGCAGTTACCATGACTCACATATCTGGCAAACCTCTCAACTGTACCAGATGTTTTCTAGGGGGGATATCCCACAGGGTCATTTACTGGGGGATGCAGGCTATGCACTGGGACCATGGATGGTGACACCCATCAGAAATGCACACATACCCATGGAAGAGCACCATAATGAGGCACACCATCAAACCAGAAATATCATAGACTGTGAGTTTGGGACACTCAGGTCATGGTTCCAGTGCCTAGATACACCTAGTGGAGCCCTGCAGTACAATCCACAGACATGTACAGAAATATCCACAGTATGTGCCATGCTGCACAACATAATCTTCAGGAATCAGACTCAGCAGGATCAGCAAGGGGAAGGGGGAAACATCCCACCATGGTCACCACAGCCACATGCAAATGAAGAGTCAAAGGAGGGAAACACCAGCTGTTGTGGGTGTAGGCAGATGTAGGCATGTTCAATATACCCTCACATTGGTTAAGAGAAACACATAGCACACTCACTCACCACCTAAGGGCATACACCCTTCCTCTTATGCACATACATATATTAACTTTGATGGCAGGCAACTCTCACAACCATTACCTCCCCATGTATTGGCTGTGTACTACTTGCATCAGACAGAGTCAGCCCTGAACTAAACAGCTGCTGCATTTACAGTGGAAGTATTGATCCTGGAATGTATTGAGTAATAATATGAATGAGTGGCATATCCTTGCATTTCATTACTTTTTACTGTAAGCAAGTAAAAGGTGGGAGATTTGCACAGAAATGACCTCAATATGTGACAACAGAGACTTGGATTTGACTTATATGTATCCATTATTATATCGTAGGCCTCCGGCACAGTTCATACCTCTCAAAAGTACCGTTGATCACTGCATGGCCTCAGTTTAGCAACATATGTTTCTACTGGGAAATCATTAAAGAAGGAATTTAGAAGGCAATGATACACATTGCAGTTTCTGACATCACAACCCTCACAAGATCATTCACAATAAAGTTGGGATGTTTTGATGCTATCAACTGTCTAACTTTCTAATGCCAATATAAGTCAAATGTACAATTACCAGTTCAATGCCACAAATGCAGATATACTAAGCACTAAGTCAGCTATGCACCCTAAGCATCAGACATAAAGATTATGTATCTTTGAATCTAAGAGATACAACACAGGGATATGGGATATTTTTCATCACTTGCCAGTTGCACAAGATGTTGTGTGGGGGCAGGAGGCCTAGGCTGACACCAAAGTTCAATGAGTGTGTGTGAATAAGAAAGAGCAGGCTGACGTTTGGATAAACCAACAAATGGCCAGTGAGACAAAATGAGTTTTAACCTGCATGGCTGAACCATGTAACTGTTGTGTGTGTGTCTGCAGAAGTCCTCCAGGTGAAATTGATGTGTGAGTGTCTGCATGAACACAGCCAAGCTCTGTACTAGCTCTGTGTCTTGGTGTCTCAGACAGTTTTGAGCCATATATGGTAGAGGTGGCAGTTCATTGTTGTCATCCCCAACCATGAGAACTGGCTCTGCCAGGAGTTGCACTGGCACGTTCACAGCCATGGTCAGATGCACTGCTTCTACCTGAACTTGAATGATGTCTGCTAGATGAGCTCCCTTCATGAGGATCCCCAGGACCATGACTTCATGTCCTGACATTTCTCGGTGTGGATAGCTCACCCGCAGATGGAGCAGTGGAAGTACTACTACTATGGTAGCATGATCGGGCAAAGCCTCATCTATCTTTCGTGTGCTAAGTGCCATATTTGGTAACAATTTTTATTATTATTTTTTTCTTTCCTCAGCTATCACCAAGTATGTCTTTTTCATCTTCATACTGACAGCGTACTGTTATAAGTCCTGCATGCTGCATTAAATAGTTGCAACGAAACTCGCTCATCACACAGCTTTGTTCTCTTACCTTGCAGTATCTCCTTATCTGCAAAGTATGTTGGCTTAGTTTTTACATTTTACAGTATACTTATTTAAGGCATTATATATTGTACTCTCTAGCAATTTGGTGTGCTGTCAAGTAGCTTGGCAGCAAGGAACCCCGCCCCATTTCTTAATAGACTGCCTGTTAATTTCAACATACTTATGTCTATTACATGCTGGACTAAATAGCCTATGTTAAGACATTTCTTACCCAGCCTGTTTTAAGTTATTTCTTACCTGGTAGTACTACACAACAAAACCTCTTATTCTTACTACGAACAGTACATAGCCTTATTCTGTTAGAGTTTTTAGTGATTGTGTTTGACTCTGGGCTTGGCTCAACCTGCTCAGTTTGCCCTCACTTTGCTCGGGCACTTTTCTCTTCTCTCCCACCACCATTCCCACCCACCCCCATATAACTACTATGCTAACTACTTTGCACCTCCCACAACATGCACCCCCCCTCCTGTCTTTCACTTCATAATAGACTATACCTCAACCCACTTGCTGCTACAACAAAATATTCTAACTTCACCCCCCCCACTGGTACTAGCTGGTATACACTATTATCCACTATCCAGTCGACCAAAAAACTGTACTCCCGTGCATCTGATTAACTAAAAACACCCTACAATAAGTACTCCTCCAAGAGAAAAATCTATGCATTTCTAACTACATCCATCCTATTACTGCCTTTCCTACTCCTCCTTCTTATACTCACATCACTTAATATCCACTTACACCCCAAACATATCTCCCCTACAAACCCAAACTGCTGTAGCCATATAAAAAAAATCACCAAACCTTCACCATTTTTCCATCTATCTTTTCATTAAATACTTCCTTACCAAAAATACACTTACTTAACACCCAACTCACCCCTACAAAACACAAAACCAAATACTACATCCTCACTGCTAATATGCTCAAACTCATCTACCTGCACAAAAACATTCTCTTAGCTAGGGACATCCATCCTGACTCTGGTCCAACACACTCCACTGCTAGCCCTCCTAACCCCAAAATTACTATTCTCCCAAACAAACATCTTTCTTTCTATTCAATAAATACTAGGAGTATTCTGAACAAGGTAAGTGAAGTGCATGCTTGGATCTCCCTCCATACTCCTGATATCATTGTTCTGGCTGAAACCTGGTTGAAATCCCAAAATTAAGACATAGAGATCTTGCCCTCTGGCTATAGCATACACCATCTAGATCGACCAAAAAGGAAAGGTGGAGGCATTGCTATCCTACACTCTAATCACCTTACCATTTCTAACTCTACATATCCCAAGCCTTCCCCCAGCCAAAATTTTATCTGTAAACCTAAATATTAATAGCCATTCCACTATCACCATTGTAGCAATTTACATTCCACCAGGTGATAATATCCCTCTACTAGAAAATATGCTTGCTTATATCTCCCAACACATCCCAAATGAAACTATCATTCTTGAGGATGTCAATGTTAACTGGCTGTATCTCTCAACTCAAAACTCCTCACAACTTAATCTCTACGGCTTTACTCACTGCATCTCCGATCCTACTTATTTCAATAACTCCCATACAGCCTCATCTCTCCTTGACTGGATTCTTGTCTCTCACTCTTCCAAATACCATAACACTGAAAGGCTACCAAATTTCTTAAGTGATCATTGTCCAGTAAAAATACTAAAATACACATCCCATCAAGCTAAACCTCAAAGGTTTATCAAACACCGACAACTAACAAACTTTAATCCTGAAACTCTGAAATCTTTACTATCAAAAGTGAACTGGAATCCCTTAAAACTACTCCCTTTTGAAGAAGCAGTCCACTTTTTTAACTCCACTTTCCTTAGCATTTTAAATTCTGTGGCACCCCTTAGAACAGTCCGCATAAAGTCTAACATAGCCCCATAGCTGACCGTAAACACACTTGCACTACTAAAAAATAAAGACAGAGCATGGAAAATTTGGACTAAAACTAAACATCAACCAGACTTCCAGAAATATAAAGATAACAAAAACTTCTATAATAATTCATCTTCTACCTTTAAATCCAACCCTAAAAAGTTTTGGCACTCTGTAAATCAAATACTACACCCAGGTACACAAGCCTCCCCTAATCCTCATCCTGACAAAACACATGAGAAAACTGCCTGCATATTTAACAACTTTTTTATAGACTCAATATCCAAATTACTAAATCAAGACACAAACCATCCCACCAACAATAATAGACCTAATAGCTCAAGCTCTTCCATCAGTAGTAACCCTACCACTACCTTCTCCTTAAAACCTGTCTCCACTAACTATATTAAAACTCTACTATCTAAATTAAAACCTTGCTCTACATCCATAGACAATATTCCCTCCGCATTCCTTCAGACTGCTGCTGATGTTCTTGCTTTCCCAGTTTCTGTTCTAATAAATCACTCTATTATGGAATCCACAGTCCCTTCCCTTTGGAAGCAATTTTACACCCTTCCAATACACAAAGGAGCAAACTCCACAGATACAACTAATTTTAGACCCATAGCCATACTCTCACCACTCTCCAAAATTCTGGAAAAATGTATACATAATCAAGTCTTACACTACCTTCTGCAAGAAAATCTACTAACACCTACCCAACATGGCTTTCATCTCATGCACAGCACAACAGCAGCTCTCCTGTTTTTCCTAAACTCTGTATCACTACCTAGATACAGTAACAAACTTATTTCCTGTCTCTTCATTGACCTCTTTAAAGCATTTGATACAGTCTCTCATAAACATCTTCTCCTTAAACTAGCAAACTTACACGTTTCTCCATCCACCATATCTTGGTTTAACAGCTATCTCTCTGATGGACTCCAATCAGTTAAATGGCTCTCAGCTTTCTCCCCTCTTCTTCCTGTTAAAACAGGTGTTCCACAAGGCTCCATTCTTGGGCCATTTCTTTTTAGCATCTTTAACAACCTTCTCTACTCTTCCTGTCCTGGATCCTCACTGATACAATATGTAGATGATTCTACACTTATCACTATTGCTGAATCACCAACTCAACTAAAATCAGACACACAGTCCTCTTTTACCTCTGTAGAAAACTGGCTATCTGAAAATCAACTTATCCTTAATCCAAAGAAAACCAAATTACTACTCTTTCTCCCTAAAAACCTTAACCACATAAAGTCTTCCGTCTCCATACTGTCAAAAAAATAATACTCAAATACAGGTGGACACCAGTACAAAACTCTTAGGTATTACTATTGATGATAGACTAATCTTTGATTTACATGTCAATTAATTGTATCCGAAAAACACATCTGAAGCTAGGTCTCCTCTATAGAAACAAAAAAAATATTTTACTAAAACAGCAAAACTAACCCTTTCAAATGCCTACCTCTTGCCCACTTTACTTTATAGCTCCCAAATTCTCACCAGCCTTAACACTGGACTACTAAACAAGTTTGAAACAACTTAGAACAGGATTGCCAGATTTGCTGCCCAAAATTCTTACAAATCCCATCATTGTCTCTCACTAAAAGAACTAAATGCCTAGAATTACCTAACCTGCTTCGGTATAATCAGTCAGATTATTTATTCCATTCTCTACAAACCCTCTTTCTGTCCAACTATCTCATCTCTAATCTATCATTACCTACTCACTAGATTACTCCGCAGTTCTGAACAAGGCCTACTAAAAATCTGCAACCCAAGGACCAAAATGGGTCACCTATTCTATAGCTTTAACCCTTCCAAGGCCTGGAATAGCCTACCACTAGATATAAGATCCCTTGAACATTCCAAAAAATTCAAAACCACTGCAAAAAATACCTTCATGAAAAATGGACTTGCCAATGTAATTATCCCCCGTAAACACTCCCCTATAACCTTCGACTTCTCTCTTCCTTCCCTTCAATAAACAAACTTACTACTTTATCTTCTCCTCTTGGTACATCACTGTACAAACATAACTAGTAAAATATGTCAGCTATGTAACTATTGCACTGTTATGTATATAATATGTAATTATGAATATATCCCTCTGATGAATGTATTTCTATGTATTTCACTTGCCACAGTTTAATGTGTGACACTGTAATGCAATAATGTGTGGTACTGATGAATGTAATGTGTGGCACTGTAATGCAGTAATCTGTGGTACTGATGAATGTATTTCTATATGTATTCAATATGAAACATTTATATTTTCTGTTGGAGCTTTTCTCCTCGGGCTTCTGCTGAAAATGGGCATTTGTAGCCCAGTTGGACAAACCCGGTCAACAAATATAAAATAAATAAATAAAAATAAATGTGACTGACCTACACCCATGAGGATGCTGTTTCCCTCCCAGCAGATAATCCATCACAGGCAATGCTTGTTCCATCACAAATTCCAATCATTTAAACATGTCATTCATCCAATCCATTGAATTGGCAACACAGAGGAGGCAGTCACACATGACAGCCTGTGTCACATCTATAACCCTAAGCATTTCTCTGGAGCACCTATGTGAACATGCCTGTGCCTCAATGATGGTCCTAAACATATGTCGAGTGGTACTTGGATCAGGTGGAGGAGGGACAACATGCCCCCTCTGACCACCCTTAACTGCCGTCTTGTGTGGCATCTCTCCCACACTTTAGCTATGGCCAGAGTCAACAGCCATGGAAGCCACGGTGACCACACTTTCCTGATTAATTGCCTCGCCCTCCACCTGTCCAATATATGAGGGCTCACTGGAATACGTAGGCATAGGACTACTGGCTGTGACCAATGGAATTGCAGGGGGTGGCTTTATGTCAACCTCAGTGTCAGATTCAACTTCTGCACCCCCTGACTGTACATCTGTTTGGACACCATCATATTACAAGTCTGCTGATAAACTGACATCAGGTGGTAGAGGTCCCACACTTCCACTGTCAGGATCACCTGTGATAAAAAGTAACAAACACAGAAACAATTATTACCTAAACCAATATATGCTAACAAAACAACAGTGTTGCCACTATTAGGCAGTACAGCAATACACACAACAGTCCTGACATCAACGACACACTAAAATATTTCTTTAAATTACTCATCAGTACTGACACGAAAATGTTTGGCTTACTATCTGCAGATGAGGTTATCCTCTGCAAGCCAGATGATCCTGGAAAAAATTAAGCGAAAGGTAGGGACAGCATCACCATAATTAACACTAACACAGGGGGCAATATTTTACCCCTTTATATGTCCATTAACTATACTTTCATCAAGAACTTGGATGACAACTCCAACCTAAGCTAATCAATCAGAATGTGATGTTAATGGTAGCAATCTTCAATCCCCCCACAAAAACAAATTCATGTGACACAGCGGTAAGTTATTGATTATAATTGTTTTCTTATACAACAGTATTCAGCAACTGAGATACCAAAGCCTACCTGGATGATATAAATAAAACATGCTGTTCTCCACTTTCCTGGGAGCTGTCTGGATCCCTGACAGTGGATGGGAACTCTTCACTTAGTGTTAATGGCAGCTTTATAAAAGCACACCCCCCAGTACCCATCAGATCACAGCCCACTGCAGCTGTTCTCTTCCGTGCAGATGTGATCTTGTCAATGGCCCTATGGCACACCTGCCCATATGTCCTGCTGTGGCCACACATGGCATTAACATCATCCACAATCTCTGGCAAATCTGCATTCTGCATGAGATATCTTCACAGCCTCTTTCAAGCAGGAAGCCACCATGTTGCTTAAAAGCATCAAAGATAACTTGATTTTCAGCATCAGTGAAGGGTGGCCTTCAAGGATTCAGATGCTTGGGTTGCATAGTCCTAGGTGTCCTAAAAGACAACAGAAGGATAGTACATATAAGTATCACATAACTACAAAATAACTGTTAACAAAAAAATAACAAACAAAAAAAAACAGAAAAGGTAAAAACAAATGTGTCAGGTCATTACATTTATGTCCCCAGTGCTTGTCTCCAAACCTAACTTATCTAACAGTTACCTACCAATTTCCAATATATATTTACAATCTACATCAGTAGACACCCTTCAAACTAAGGCCAAGTGGCAGATTAACCCTCCAATTGCAATTATTTAAGTCAGCACTGCTTGGTACTGCTGCTGTTCACTTACCATCCCACAAACCCATTGCTCAGATGTGCGGACTCCCAGTAAACGCAATAACTGGAATTGGTGGGAAAGCATCATTCTCCATTGCTGCAGGTCTGCTGGTAGACATGGCTGACATTAGTGGGGAAGGTGCCAGGTTTAGGGCATAGAGGTGGGGTGTCCAGGAGTCTAGGATATTTATTGGTCTCCTGGTAAAGCACCACAGTCAAAGGCTTCGGCAGGGGTACTATTCTGACTCCCAGTACAATTCTGACGTGTGGAATAGTTTGGCCCAGGCTGTGTCCAGTGCCACTGGTATCCAATGCACTGGAGTGCAATGTAGGCACCATTTTACTGACCTACACAGGAGAAAGAGGGATACTTTCAACCATTAATTGGAGGAATTTAGGACTGTGGCCATCTCACAGCTGTGTTAGTATAAACTAAACAGAGTACTTGCTTGACTTTGAAAACTTACTATAGGTAAGACTGGTATGCATAATGGTCTTCTGTTCTTTTCTGTTCTTTCACCAGCTGCCAGGGATGGTGTGTTCAATGCTCAGGCCCATCTTGTTTGACAGGAGAGACTGAGGGAGGCAAGTGGTATGTATGCAGAAAAAGAGAAGTGTTGTTGTACCATTAAAACTTAAAGATAGCGTTTTTGTTATTTTAAAGAGGTGTATCAAAGTGAGCATGCATTTCCCAAATGTAAAAGTAAGTATGCATGCATTAGTCTCTAGCACAAACCAACTGTAAGAGTCCAATATTAGACTTTATCAGAAGTTTTGGGTACAAATACTACAGTTCACAACTGTACAATACTGTTATTTCTTCAATAATGTTTACATTAAATAAAAAAAAAATGCTAAACTAGTGGCAAAAACCTGTTGTAAACTGTAATCTATATAATTGGAACATGCACATGAGCAATATATGCACATTTCAAGGATTACTTTCAGCAATCTGTAGTATAGTGTGTATCTGTTAGGAGGTATACATAAATGTAATATCTACGATAAAAGAGTTGTGTAATTGTGTTAATGCATTGTATGTCACATATGATGGTACTAATTTTATCTCTTTTTTTCTCACTCCGCCCCTTATCTCTCCTTTTTTATTTTCTTTATTTTTATTTTATTTTTAAAAATATATATTTTTTTTATGGTTATTATGTGTCATTAAAATGTTTCCATGTCATCTATGTGTACCACATCACTAAATGCTCCACAGCACAATGAGGTAGGCCAGCTCTAGTGGATCAGTCTGCCACCACTCCACAGGATCCAGCACTGATGCCCAGCACATCTGGAAGCCAACCTGACAGCACTACCTCTGCTGCCCCTGCACTTCCTGCACCATCATGTAGTCCTGCCCCAGAGGCTGGTCCAGTGTTTCCCTCTGGGAGCAGTGGCGGAGGTGATGATTTCAACACCTGCAGCATGTTGCCAGGGATGGTGTGTAGCATCATACAGTGCACCACTGGTGCATGCCTATGCTAGATGGAGAGGCTGCTCTACATCATATTCCATAGGAGGAAGAGGAGGAGACATCAAGCAAGGAGGAGACAACAAGCACTCCAGCCACGAGTGGAGTAAGGTGACAGTGATGACAGTCCAGTGAGTGAGGACTTGAGTTTCACTATCTCCAAACCTGAATGGCATGGGCCTGCATTGTCCCCTCCCTAACACCAATCGCAGTTTCTCCAGCCTTTTGTTTCCATCACTGTCCCTGTCTCATATCTTGTTTGTCTTATATGTTTGCAATTGCTTCCTCACCTACCTAACTTACCTGACTCAGACATACCTGTGTCGCTTCCCCAACACTCATCGCTCTGAAATAAAAACTATATGGGCAGCTGTCCCACAAAAAAAAAATGTTCCATACTTATCTATCCATTTCACACACATCTCTGCTTGGCACACTTGATTCAGGCCAATTGGCTATATAACATGATTGCATTGTGGTCACCCCTCTTTGTGGAGGTGACAGTCCAAATTCAGTTAATATTCTGCACATAGTTTCAGTTTACACTGTTAAACAAATGGATATCTATGCTGCTTTCCTACTCCCTCCTGCACATTCCTGTACTGCGTTCACTTTGTTCTACCCCTGCTTGCTCCCCATTTTAGAATTTTATATCTACCCCATTTTCACCCCTTTAATCTTGTCAAAAATAGAAACACACACAACACAAATAAGTAGCAGAAAAAAATGGTCCTCTTCACTTTTTGGGCTATATGTTTGCATAGATGTGCACATCGCACACCAATAAATAGCAATAATGAGTAGCAGCAAAATGTTATGGTTACCTACGGGCAATGCTGCTTAACCCCACTGTGTTATGTCAACATACACCAACACATTTACTGTAAAGAATTCATGTCATTGCATTATCAATAATAATTTAAAAGTACTTAAAGCATTAAATACACCTGGATTTGAACCCAGTATCATCTGGGCTCAAAAAGAAATGTACCAATGCATTTACACCTGCTAAGACAAAGTCAATTAAGTATCAGGTGTATTTCATAGACTCAGTACTATCTCTCAGACTTTAGCAATGTGGCTCATGTTTGCACACAGCTTAGCTATATGCAAGCAGGAATAGTATTGTAAAATTGTATCTCGCTTTCACAAACACTTTACCAAGCATCACACAATCCTGCTGCTCCCTGCACTATGGAAAAGTAAATTTTATTATGCATTACTGCTGTTTACTGTCCATTTCCTGCTATGACATGAAATTACATGTGGAAACATAAAAACTTGAAGGCCCTATCTAACAATATGTCACATATTTACAACGCAGCCACGTATTGCCTCCCCACAAGCACTGGAACCGTATTGTCTCAGTAAGTTTTCCACACATATATCAACTACATTACAGAAATGAATATCACATGCTATGTGATATGCAATGCACATCAATCTGGTAATATGCAGAACAGAACAATTGACACACAAGCCTAAAAAGCCTTATCTGCAAGAATAGGGAAGGATTCAGCATGGACTTTATTCACAGGGATATAGGTGACTGTCATCATACTTGACCCGATCTATGTTGGTTTTGTCAAGGGTAGATCTTGCTTGTTAAACCTAGTGGACTTCCTTGATACTGACCCCAAAGATTTGGATGAAGGATAACTAAACATACCACCTTTGAGAAGTTTTCCAAGGCCTTTGTCCCTATCCCCATTCATATATCATAGAGAAAACTCCCATCTGGGAATTAATCTATAAATTACTAGATGGATAGCCAACTGCCTCACAGACAGAACACACTCTGTCAAAGCTGGGGACTGCACGTACACCACTACCAGTGGAATACCACAAGAATATGTGCTGGGCCCTCACCTATTTGGAAACTGTTTTTCTAAACCCAGGCAAAAGTAGATGTCCTGTGGTTTACAAAGATTGCAGATGATTGTTATTAACTGGATGCAGTCATACAGAATCTCCCAATGATGGTAATATATATTACATAAGGGGCTGACACAAACAAATGATTGGTGCCAAACTCACAGGTTGAACCTTAAAGCAAACTATGCCTCATTGTATCCTTTGGAATGAAGTACCCCTGCTAATTTTGATATACTTAGCATACCTCTAAGCTCTAACACAGTGTTGAGAGACGTAGCAACACATGTTGAGAGCAATATACACTTCAATCACTATGTGTCCATAGAGTTGAGACACACATTCTGCATTGCACACCTCATAAATAAGGCCATCATATCCACGACCAGTTAGGTCATAGCTTTGCTGTACTCTACCCTTATCAGACCACTAATTGAGTACAAAGCTCCCATCTGGCTGTACCTCACCAAACACCTGCAGCAACTGGAGAAAACACAGAGGTTTGTGACCAGGAGAATCCAGATCCTCTAAAACATGACACACATGGAAAGACTGAAAGACCTCTCACTGTACTCAGTATCATGCAGGCTGCTGATATGTTATCTATGCCTGGCCTACAGAACAGTCTCAGACCCTGCCCTACTGGAAAATCTGAACATCTCAAATCAAATAGGACAAGAATAACTTGCTCTAGGGATCTCAATGGGTTTACATTAAATCAGTAAATGCTTAAAATAGTGAACACTGATTTAATGACCCTTTAACATCAAAACCTGACAATCTCAAAGACACGGAACAGTGATTTTTTTTCCCAGGGGAAAAAAATTTGCTGTTCCACCAAAAAAAAAAAAAAGTTCAAAACACAAAATAAAGTTGGGGGTTCACCCCCACACCCCCCGATGTGGGTAGCTATGCCCCCCACACCCCTACTTAAATATACCAACTCTGAGATCGCACCACAGTGGATGAAATGGCAAAGTCACGAAAACGGCCTAGCGATTTTTTTTCCCTGGAAAAAATTTGCTGTTCTGTGTCTTCAGGATTGTCAGGTTTCACTCTTAAAGGGTCGATAAATCAGTGTTCGCTATTTTAAGCATTCGCTGATTTAATATAGATCTATCTCAACCTAGCCTGTGACATAAACAGAACATGCTGGGGAGACAGATTTATCTCCCAGTGATTGACACTCCTCTGTAATAATCTCCCACTACATATGAGGAGGTGCTCTTCAATGACCCAATTTAAGCGCAACCCTGACAACTGGATGGGCAATTGTAAATTTACCATTGTGGTGGCTCCTATATCCCTCATGGACAGAGCAATTGGTGCTACTCAAATAATCACTCTAGTAACGACCATCTAACTATGCTCCATAAGTGTACTTGTCTTTTTATAAAGCTAGGCTTGTAAATGCCCTAGGGCCATTATGCTAATAACCTCCTATGACCCTATGAAGCTATGAATCTGTTCAGGCCTCACAACATCTTCTCTCTAATATGGCCTGTTGATGTCATCCACTATAAGTTGACCTACAGTCTTATAAAAGACAGACTTGCGCCATGAAGCCTGTGTAATGTAATGAGTACTGTAGTCTGTGTACTTAAATATGTAAGGGTTCTGTTCTCACTGCATTAAATTGGTGTATGCATGTGCACTTGCTTGGCATTACAGACAGCCTTTTACAGCAGCATGTGGGACTCTGTTATTGTCATATTCTCTGCAACAGACACTGCTGATGTCATCAGTTGTAAAGTGTTGTCTGAGACACTCCAAGTCAGACTTGAGCTGTGGTGCTTGCCTTAAATACAGAGGTCTGTATTCTGTGTACTTAAATAGGTAGGAGTTCTATTCTCACTGCAGACAACTGTGTGTGTGTGTGTGTGTGTGTGTGTGTGTGTGTGTGTGTGTGTGTGTGTGTGTGTGTGTGTGTGTCTGTGTGTGTGTGTGTTTGTGGTCTTGCTCAACATTACAGATAACCTTATACACCAGCATGTGGGACATTGTTATTACCATATTCTCCTCAACAGACACTGCTGATGTAATCAGCTACATCTGATTTGTGGATATGCACTATTCCCACAAGGGTAGGATCAGAGAGTGGTCTGGAAGCCAGACTGAAGTCATCTCATCCTATACAACACAGATTACACTGGCATGGCTTTCAGTCTATCCATATACATCATGGCATGGTTTGTAGGCCCTGTGTTTTCATGATGAGAAAGCCCTGAGGACTCTCCAGCTGCTGCATGTGTCTGGTGAAGTACATGCAAAACAGAGCAGTATATTCTATTAGTGTTCTGATGAGGTTCGAGTACAGTGCTGTCATGCAATCCTACAATCTGAATATGATGGTGTGACTTATGATGTGCAAAACATAGGCTTCCAATGCCAGTGTTGACATTTGTTGGTTGAAGTTCAGATTGCTATCTACATGTGTTCCCAGAGCTTGCATCACTGGGCATAGCAGGACTGTTGTCAATGTTGTCATTAGCATGGAATTCCACTTTTCAGAAGGACAACATCAAGACAGATTTCTGCATTTATTTGTAGATTGTGTGTGTGAAGATTGGGTAGAGATGGGTGAAGGCTGCCAGCCTAGTCAGATAGAATTGTGCAGATAATTCTATAATTTGTAAATGTGAAATATTGAACTTAAAACAATGTGGCAACATTGCCATCTTCTGTAAGGAAAACAAAGTCAAGCATTTAAAATCTTTCTTTTGAAGTTAAAATTATTTCTAATCTATCCTTTGATCTGTAGAGCTCGGGGTCAGTCTGTCTGAGCTAGCACATTCTTTCTATTGTTTTAAGGCTAAAGTTAATGACCAGAATTTACATGTGGAATGTCCTTTATTGCTCTAAGTGTAAAAGAATGTAGATGCAGTTTCTGTGTGGCCTGAGAACCAGGAAGGTGTAAAAAAATGATGTAATGTTTAGCAGAACTGCAATTTCAATTTAAACAATGAAAACCAGAAATTATTAAGCATTTTGATCATGGACATCTTACTCAGCACTGCTTATGCTCTATGTAAGTAAGGTTTTTTTAGAAGTATGTTTTCTTGTAGCAATAGCTATGAATTAGAAAAAGATTAGACTAAGTGTTTTTCTGTTATGTCAGAACTGTACTACTGAATTATTTTAAGTTTCTGTGTGATCTCTGAACTCTTGAATAGCACAGTGGTGTAGTAGTATTGTCTTGTGTTTTTACTAATTTTTAAATATTTTAAACCCTTTTCAACTGTGGCTGGTTTATGTAGAGATAATCTAAGCTGTAGTACATTGCATGCTTATAAGTGATCCTGGACTAAGCCCTTCCAATAAGCCTTGATTGCTTAAGTTACACTACTATTTGATAATAATATTTCACAGTAATAACTGGACACCCTTTTTAAGGGTCTTTGGGTAGCTGATAATTATTAGCTGGTGGTGGCAGGAATTACTACTTTATAGTCTGGGTATAGGGGCACCGCTGGAGAATCTGTGACAGCCTTTCCCAGGAGCATCTGTGAAGTTGTATAAATACTTATCTCTAAGTGTGTGTGTGTGTGTGTGTGTGTGTGTGTGTGTGTGTGTGTGTGTGTGTGTGTGTGTGTGTGTCAACTACTTGGGCAGGGACACAAAACACTGGTTGGACAGAGAGGGTACTGGAGGTTTTAGCTTGCCAGCTAGGCTGAGATTTGGACCCTATAGCTGTGCCAGTGGGGAGTTGTATTGGGGACCTGGGGAGCAAGGGAGCGACCAGCCCTGGACTGACTATGATCTCTGTGTGCTCTTAAGGGAAATTGCACTTTACTGTGTGTATTGGTTATCCTTTCCTCATATATGAGATGCCCCTCTCTGATGTTAGTGGTGAGGATTAAGGCTTTTTGATTGCTGGCCCAGGGCATGGGCATCAATGTGTGGCTTTGTCAGCAATCATTTGCCTGTGTTAGTTCTTCCTGTAGTATGCTATCATCATTGGTGAACTCAATGATTACACCCAATATGCAAGAATCAGCAATCTTGGTAAGTCAAATGCCATATACTTTAGCCTGAACTGTCAAGAAATAGAGTTCAACCAGTAAAGGCCCAAGCACAGATCCCTGAGGTGCATCAATGATGACAGCTCTACTGGTACAGGTTGATTCAGCAACTTTCACAATATGTGTTCTGTCGGTGAGCCAATTGGTTACCCATCTGGTGATTTAATGGTTAATCCCCAGCTGAGAGAGTTTCTCAATGCTGCCTGCATGGGAGATCATGTCCAAACCCTAGGCCAGATTATGATATACAGTATACACTGTCTTACCTTCATCTAGGCCTACAGACCTATCACAAAGAGTCAGTGGGTTGTAACAACATCACAGATCACCTATGGTGTGACTCAGCACATATAACTTCCTGATTGAATGCATACTTCAATACACTCTCCACATGGGCTATGTTCACATAGAAGGGTATACATCAAAATGCATTCATTTTAGTATGGGGGACAGCACCTGATGCATGCATATATAGACACATCTTGATGCTCATCAGCTGTGAGGTAGACCAACATGTCATCATGAACCTTTTCTAAATGGAAACTAGTATTATCCCAGCTGTGTTCCACAGACCTGTGTGAGTTGTTAATGCTACATCATGTCTGTTGCATCTGACAGATGTGCTCAGCGGTCATTGAGGGCATGCATGATGGAAACCATATCATCTTGTTGAACTTGACAAGGTCAAGGCATTTGACACAAATCCACACTGAGGTATTCAATCAACATTGTCACATGTGGCCATAAACAACTATATCACCAAGTGGGTAAACCAGTGTATCACATATGTGGCATGTCACTATGTTGAAATGTGTGAAGTGACCTATATGTCAGGTCTAGTGATCAGGTCTGTACATCAAGACTGTCTGCTAGGCCCTTTCTTGTCCATTATTTAAGTGATGAACATCATAGATGACATACGTATCCAAACAGCTGCCTGAAGGAGTACAGAGTGTGGGCAGTCATTGACTCCAAATGTGATATAAGTCTAATACAGACAGTATCAACAAATCCCAAAGATTTCTGCCACAGTGATGACAGCACTTGCAATGACAAGAAAACATGGCGGATTTGTTATGACAGGCAAACAGACACACAACCGAAGTATAATGTGGACATTGCGCCCTATAATCAGACTAATAGGTATGTGACCTGTGTCCTGGAGTGGATGGTAAGTGGATCATCCACCAGTATGTGGTCACAGTGCTGACTACTCCCTTGTATGTAACACAAGTACTGAGTATGTGAAGGACATCCAAATCAGAGGCCATAATACCTACATAGTTCCTAGCTTTTATCACACCAATAACTGAGTACAATGCACCCCTCTTCATGTACCCCCCTACATGTCTTCCACTGTTGTGGAAATGAAGTGTACTTCCTTTGTCACAGTGAGCCATCACACATCTTATTGGCCATACCTAGGTATTCTTTTCTGGCATAAACATAATTGTCTGATGGTGCGGAACACCAATCAAGTTGTTACACAAGATGCATGTGTGCTACCTGTTCTGGTGATGCACATACTACATACATAGGAGTGTGACAACATTAATGACATAGATATCATTTGTGACAATGTGGATTGTGCCATACACACACACACACACACACACACACACACACACACACACATATATATATATATATATATATATATATATATATATATATATATGGTTTACTATTAAAATGTCGAACGGCACTACGTCAACTGTACTATAGTCGAACACGGAAGTTCGAAAATAGTAATGTCGACGACGAAAAAACAATCTAGGACTGTGTTTTAACATGGGTCGATGTAGGGGAGATGTTTGTAGTTCTGAATAATACTGAACACCTACCTCGACCCATGTTAAAACCATTCCTAGATTGTTTTTTTGATGTCAACATTACTATTTTCGAACTTCCGTGTTCAACTATAGTGCAGTCGACGTAGTGCCATTCGACATTTATATCATGCACACCAGTCAACTAGTCTGTATTGCTCATAATGTTACATACAGGTATTGCAGTGTCCCTCCTAACACCTCCAGCAGATGTTACAGTGCCAAGACAGTGTGCATGATTACCCTCATAGATTGTGTACATATCATAATAGTTGTACAAGTGTGTTTGTGTAGAATCATCTCTGATTACTCTAAATCACATATGTTATGTCAGAGGCAAGGGATTACTGGTGGTATTATTCTGATATTGTCCATGATTGTGGTTGGTTCTTTTAATGTTGTCCATGAGCTTTACCCGTGTTCCACTTGCTGGAGACCTCTGCTGAGATTACACTCATATTCAGACAAATCAGTTTGCACAGCTTCACAATATGCACCCTACCTTAAGTGTATGTCAGATCTCTGATAGATGTCCACTGCATTATTCATGTAATGATGTTTTTCTCACACAGACATCCCCCCATTGTAATGTCACTTTGTACGACAGTCACATAATACACATTTTCATTGTGCTGTCCCTACTGTACCATATGGATATGTGATTAGGGTTGCTGCTGCAACCATCTTCCATTGACATGTCCTCCTCTGTTATACATCAGGTTGTTTCACCTGTCCTCTTTCCCTGTGTTCATTTCCGCAATTCATATGTGTCCCTATTCAATACAAACACTTCCCCTGAGTGTTCATTTTACATGGCAGTCCATGTACTGTTATAGATCATGTACACAGCTTCAGTAAAGAACGCCAAGAATGGGATATCACAATACTCTGCACTGTAGATACACTGTCCTGTACTGTGTTTGGACCATGTGCTTAGCATTTATTTTTCTCCACTGTCCAAATTTTCACAGCATGCCCAGATGTGCTCATTATCAAATGTGTGGCTTTCTGCCATAGCAATGGGATGATCTCAGGACTGATGTGACTCAATATTATTTACATTTGAGTTTCATACTTCAAATACTTCAGAACATGTATCTTAACACAACCCCCTTATTATTCTAGCACATTTCTATAGGGAAAACATTTTAAATGTATCCAAGTTTCTGGGTCATTCTCCCCCTGTCATGTTGGCCTTGGTCTGGATGTCTACCACTAAGAGATTGAGAGCTATCTGTGAAGCCTTGGTAATCATTGTGGTATTCTGTGCAAAGCCATGGACCATTGGTGCTCTGATTTCAACAGGAGTTCTATCCATGTTTGCTTACATGGTTTCCTGTTGCCAGCCTTAAAACCTTGCTTAAACACAGCGCGCAGCATGAATATGCGTTGACAGCTGCTGCATGCAATGCACTACCGCGTATACATGTAAACTCTTTGTAGGTTTTGCACAAAGCCTACATGGAGTTTATTGAATCTTGGGAAATATGTCATTTACTACAATATTAAATGAAATTATAAATTATTTTTTTAAAGGAATTTATTAATTTTGAAAGGATATATCTAATATGCCATTGTGAAATAATTGCTTCAGTTTTATATACAATAACACTCTCACTGATTTATTTTATGACTCATTAATGCTTTCACATCATATCTGGATGAGGCAAAGGTGAACATAGTTATGTGTCATATTTGTTTATGCATTAAAAGATGTGACATAGCATTCATCTTATTATCTCTGTTTTGTTTCCCCATCCAACCCTATCTCACAACTTTAAAACATTTACTCTAAAAATTATTATGCTGCTAGATAGAATGAAGTAAGAGTTATTCTGTAGTGTACCATAATAATTCTGTAGGACATGACTGATACTTTTGAATAGTATCAAAGATTCAATTCCAGAAGTATGCCAGACATTTATTTAATGTTACCACAAAAATATTTTTATATTTGTTATATATTTTCCATAGTCTGTATATATTTTTATATTTTTCATAGATTTCCAAAGTGTACTCTTTTAAGATACATATGAGGTTACATTTTTATATGCACTTATTTATAACTGAATGTGACTGAGTATACTTTTAGTAATATGGAGGAAAATGACGTGAATTTAACAGCAGGTGATTTTTTTAAGATCATGTGACAAGGTCTCACTGTTATGTGATATTAACTAGGTTAATATATAAGGGTGAACATTTTTTTTGTCTTTATTAAACACATGAGGAAGCATCTTGTGAAACTGTTTGTGTCTTTGCATTAAATACGAATTCTATACTGGAACCTGAAGCCTTGCCTGAGTCCGTCTTTTGTTTTCTGCTGTTTGGATTTATTTAATATTATTTTATATTACTAATATATGTGTGCGTACCAAACATCTTTATTTCTCTGAAATTACAAAATTTTATTAACCAAACAAAGAAAAGAAAAACAAACAGATAAGAACATGTTTGCAGTGGAGCATTAAAGCATTTGCGAACAAGTTACAAACCTATAAGGGCAAAATATTAACTGAAATTATCCTGCTTATGTGTTTATGATCTTGTTTCTACTTTCCTATGCTTGTTTGCCCCCTTTTGCAAACACTTTATTGGACAGCACATGACAGAATAATTATGAGGAGAAACCTAAGAGTAACGCACCATAAAGATGGTCAGATGTGTCTCATAAACAAAATTATTTGTATGCCCCTCTGTCTCCCCTTCTGTGTCATCACTGTTTGCTCGAATATATTTATTAGGCTGCTGGATGTAATCTTCACCTTACAGGGTTTTACAGTTGTCATTATTGTGATGTAGCCTAATGTCTGTGGTATCCTTTGCTTCAATGTGTTGTCACTCTCCCTTCAGTTATTCAATTTAAGCTGGGTGAACTAGGAGTTCCTATGTAGTGTGTGGAGATAATGCTCACATCTATAGACTGCCCCCAGGATTCATGAAGCTCTGTGCAAGGACGGCATTAGGCTTGCCCTGACCGTGCAGCGTAGAGATGGTGCAGTAGTGCCATATGCATATTAATGAAGGCACGCTGCCGCCACATTCATGTGCATAGGAAATGCACGTGAGTGCATGGGATGTGTCGAAGCGCTGCACAGAGGCATGGATATGTCGGCTGTTTATGTGCAACCTAAAATGCTGAATATTACAGCCTGCCTCCAATAGTAATCACACCTGTCAGTGTCCGTGGATACTGAAACGTATACAAAGCATGCAAGACAGTTTTGTGAACACAAAAAAAAAGCAAACACGAATGCATGTAGCTGAATATTGAGACCTCATCCCTTGAACAAATGATATTTAAAACCCTGTGCCCGTATTCTATTGTAGTGTCGATAGTTATACCAAGTGGAAGCGAAATGCATCATGTTAGCATGCCGCCAATAGTTAAGTCTAGCCCAATAGTCAGGGTTACCACCTGTTCCACATTGTGAGGGACAGTCCCCCTCTGGGCAGTTGTGTCCATATCAAAACCATTATAAATGTAAAATATCCTGTGATTGTAGGACATAATTATGTCCCACATCTTATGTAATCGTCACATACAATGGTTATTTCCATATGTAACATACCTACATGTTACAAGAAATAGAATAAGCAAGTAAACAAGACAGAAGAAGCAGCTAAACAGCTACAACAATAAGCTTACATTTAGGCATAAAACAAAAGTACTATCCATTGTACTGACCATGGGTATGTGTTGGCCTGTAAAATCTGATGTGTGTCCCGAATATATCCCATCCTGGCCATATGAAAAGGTGGCAACCCTACCAATGGTCAGAGCATTCACCCAAAATCTGCCCATTTGTGGTCCAAGGTGTCCTTGTCAGGATGGGCCAAAGATGAACGGGTATTACCCGGGTCTACCTGCCATGTCATGAAAGATAAGTATTTGCGTGTACCTATGTGCATGATGTACAGCATGTGAAAGGTGAAAAATGCTAGGGTAGTCCTAGCATTCTGGCCATCCTAGCCATATGAAAAGGTGGCAACCCTACCAATGGTCAGAGCATTCACCCAAAATCTGCCCATTTGTGGTCCAAGGTGTCCTTGTCAGGATGGGCCAAAGTTGACCGGGTATTACCCGGGTGTACCTACCATGTCATGAAAGATAAGTATTTGCATGTACCTATGTGCATGATGTACAGCATGTGGAAGGTGAAAAATGCTAGGGTAGTCCTCACAACCATACAGGTACCTGACATATGTAGTGTATGCAATGTGTTCCCTTGACCGTGCCATGGGCCTTCAGCCAGAGAAGGGATGGATGGAGTGTGTGGAATATGGGGGTGGGGGGGATGGGTAATGTAATAATTCGCAAACGGGAGACTGTGTTGGATGCACAATAGGTGAACTGGAGGTGTATGAGGGAGCAGTGGGTGAATCAGAAAGAAACACAAAGAACAAACATACACATCTGCAATACAACCTGACAGGCCATACTGTAGAACACAATCCCACAAACATATGAATATTAAAATGTGTGCTAAACATGTACAGAAACGTCACTGGCACATATCCAAATAATGGTCTGGACTGAACGGAGCCACCCAACTACAACACACCTGGATGCATAATTGAATACCCATCATCCATTCTACAGCACACAACCCCCCCCCCATTCCTGAACGTCCATCAAATCCACCCATACTCGGGTTGCTAGCTTGGCGCAGCCATATCTGCACATAGTGACCACTACTCATATCTAGTAGGCAGTTTCACCTAGGCAGTGTCAGGATTGCAAACTATGTATCCCTTGCATGTAAAACCCTATCACATTTTCGTAAATCCAAAAAGATCGAAGGTTATTGTCTTGTTCAATTTTTGGATATCCCTCATGGGATAAGTATCCTGTGTAAACATCAGACTTGGTATTACGACACAATGTCCAGTCCTGCAGACATCTGGACACAAGTTGTATGTGCAGTAGGGGTTCACGAGACTGCTCAGCCTCCAGCCGATCATGCAGAATCTACTACCCAGGATTAAACACCTGACCGTGATGCATGGCTCCCCACATGAATTATCAAGAATATAAACTTTACACATTTGCATAGTGGCAGTTGGATATCGGGTGATTAAGGTGCTGATGTAAGCAGGGTATCTCCTGTCCCACTTTGTGAGGGACAGTTCCTGTTTGGGTAGGTGTGTCCTGACCAAAAATAATACAATGGCAAATGTCCTGTGATTGTAGGAAATAATTATGTACCATATTTCATGTAACAGTTGCCTAAAACAGTTATTTCTGTATGTAAAATACATAAATCTTACAAGAAACAGAATAAGCAACTAAACTGCTACAAGAATAAGCGCTCATCTAGGAAAATAAGTAAAATTCTAAATCCTGTACTGACCGTGGGTACGTGTTGGCCTGAAAAATCTGGTGTGTCCCGAATATATCCCATCCTGGCGATATGAAAATGTGGCAACCCTACCAATGGTCAGAGCATTTGCACAATAACTGGCCAGCCTCTTAATCCCTCCTAAAACCAGTGACCTTTGGAGGAAAGGTGTTGAATGACACTGAATGAATAATGATAATAATTAAGAGTAATAGACGTCTTTTACTTCAGAAAATAAGTATTAATACATATGCTCTGAATATATCAACACGTTTCAAGTTAAAAGTACTAATGTTGTAAAAGTGTCCGTGATTGTCCCTGATCTGTCCTTGCCTTGTCCCTGTTACTGTTGAAATTAGTCCCTGAGTGGTTGAGAGGTCCATACATATATGTACACCAACCAACTGTCACATTTGTTGCCAGTACTGTTGAATACCTGTAGTGAAGTCACATATCCTAGCTACCATCCATGCGGAATATACCATGGATGGTGTAGTGGTTAAACCGGTGACTAAGGTGTGTCTGTTCCTGGGTCCAAGTCATGCAAGGGCCGCTAATTTTATGTGATGGCCAGAATAATGTCCATCGGATATAGGGAGGTAAAGCCAGTGTGGATGCGCGGCGGACATTCAACAGTATGGGAAATGTAAATAGGTATGTAGGTGTATATGTATGTGTATGTACAGACAGATATATATATATATATATATATATATATATATATATATATATATATATATATATCAGGAATCCAGTTAATGGCCCCATGCGAAACACACATATATATGTATATATATAAATGAATGAACATGGTCACAATAAAGCAGTCATAATGAATGTGAAGGGAAACACCAGCGTAAACCCTCCCACCACATATGATGTAATGCCGACATATCAAGCCGGTCAGAGGTGGGCAAATATCTGCATCTGTAAACACAGGTAGAATGGTAACATTGGGACTAACTCTGTCTGTGTGCTAATTCTGACTTTCAAATGGGTACAGGGCTGTTCCGGTCTCCAGTCGGACAAGTCTAAACTCGGATGACCACATGAACACCCTGACAATCAAACACACGTATGTGCCAGGACTATAAGCTTTGGAGTTCTGAATATCCATGGGGTGAGTAAACATGCAGCATGGGTATAGATCAGTAGGGAATAGGGAATTGCGCATGTGTAGTACTGCGGTTTTCCCAGCAGGAGAATGAATGTCTGCTGTGTAAGTGAAGCATTGAGGCATGTGTTTGAGTAACTATGAACCATGAGTATACATATAAATGAAGCAGAACACCAATAGTGTTGTGGTTAGAGCATCCGCCTAATGCAAAGGCATTCCCGGTTCAAGTTTGACTATAGCACATATCATTTTCTTGTGGAATGAATGTCGCTGTGCTGTAAAGCCAACATTTAAACATGTAAAGGTGAATGTGTGTTTCGCATGGGGCCATTAACCGGATTCCTTCAATCAAAGTGGTACTGTCATAATGAATAAGGCACACGTAAGCACAAATAAGCGGCAGTAAACATATGTAACTCACAGTAAGCATATGCGAGTGCGCCTGCGCGGGTGTAAGCAGCTCCCAGCATAGCAAATGTATGTTTTTATGTACAGATGTACTTTATATACATACATATATATATATATAAATATATATATATATATATATATATATATATATATATATATATATATATATATATACAAACACACACACACACACACACACACACACACACACACACACATATATATATATATATATGTGTGTGTGTGTGTGTGTGTGTGTGTGTGTGTGTGTGTGTGTGTGTGTGTATAGATATGTATCCATAGACATGAACTATATATATATATATATATATATATATAAATACAGATATATATATATATATATATGTATTTGAAGAATGAACGCCGTAAGAATAAAGCATACACAAGGGTTGTGAAGGGAATCTAGAACAACTAAGGTATTATATAGTGCTTGCAGCGTATGTCAGATAAAGCTGCCCAAGAGTGAGCAGAGCACCGCTATTCACACCAGAGGCAGGGTTCTACCAGTAGGCATAACATCATTGAACTGCTATGTCTACATTACACACAGATGGAATGTAGTCCACGATGGGACCACCTACACTTGCAAACCGCAAATGGCTGTAATCCATATCACCAGGAAAGGCACGTATGTGCAAATATAAATGGCGGGTGACCCTGTGAATACACAAGGCGGTACTAAATGTGTGTAGGCCCCCAAACACTCTGGAGAGGGTAATGTGTAAAGGTGTGTCATGGCTGCGAAATCAGGTGGATAATGGCTGTTATGCGTGGAAACTCAACACGGGTGGGGTGGAGGAAGTATGGGTATGCGATTATGGATACAGGAGTGCCAGGGTTGGTTGGCCAAAGTTCCAATGGACCGCCCTGTGTAGGTCAGCTAGTACGTAATAAGTATATATGCATATGCACATGCAGACAACAATATGTTGAAGTACATTCTCTGTAACACATGCACTCCATTTATTGACATAAATAATAAGAATATGCACAGACAAACAAAGACAGTAGCTGGAATAATAGGCTGCGCAGATGAGGAATGGGTCAGATGACACTGTATCACATCCCAGTTACCATCCATAATCAGTACATGAACATATTGAGACATCTGTCCACTGTATAACGTGCTAAACACTGATTACAAGATAACCGGAGTGAAGTGTCGGTGTCATAATGACTAAGGCAATAGAATGCTTGTGAAGCATATATAAAACCCAATACGCATGTGTAAGTGTGTATGAGCGGGAAATGTATTGGTCAATGGTCACACAGATGTATATATATATAATCTATCTATATATATATATATATATATATATATATATATATATATATATATATACACACACACATATATATATATATATATATATATATATATATATAGATATATGTATAGATAGATATACACACACACACATATATCTATCAATATATATATATATATATATATATATATATATATATATATATATATATATATACACACACATATATACACACACAAAAGAATGTATATATATATATATATATATATATATATATATATATATATATATATATATATACATATGTTACTGTAAATATATACATGTACATACCTAGGTTACGTTACAGCAATTATGGGTAACATATGGTCAGACCGGGCGTATGCTAGTGGGAGGTCCAGTAAACAAACGTCTACCTCCCACACACCCCCAGCTAGGCCGGTGAGACATACAGACACGCAATAAAGGTAAATACACCACTGCTTTCCATACCACCGGCAGGAAACTGCCAGTGGGAGAGATCTGCAAGGTCTGCACTTTAAACATGGATCACGGTGTCCCTTGTGGGACACCAAAAATTTCTCTTGTAGGCAAACCAGTAATGATTGTCGCGACCAGGATGTAGCTGTACATGGAACAGTAGGTTGTGCAAGTCTGATAACACATGGGTTGACAAAATGTACAACATGTTTCCCGATATGGGGAGAGTGGGAAGTGTGTAGGTGTGTGTTCATACCCCAGCTGTGCTCACGGTAAGGATTAGTGATGTAGAGGGGTGTCAGGTAGGGGAATCATGGGTATGCAATAATGGGCCTAAGTGTGCAGGTGTTGGTTGGCAGAGATGTATTAGGCCCACCCCGTAGAAGTAATTAATATTCCTATGTGGGTATAGCAGATGCCCATACCTCCCAAACCTTAAGAGCACATCTACTGGATAGTCTGTAAACCATTGGGGAACACATAGGGACTATATCAGTGAACTGAACCCGATTATCATGGACGTTCATGATTACTAATCAGAATCTTACACAGTCCCAACTAAACCCTTCCAGAACTAGTGATATTAGGTGGACAGGTGGCGGAATACATGTAATGACTAATGACAACATGTATGAGTCATAAACAGCATGTACCTCGACAAATGTGTATGAATACATATGCTCTGGGACTGTCAATGTGTCAGGTTAATAGTATCAATCATCTAAATGTGTCCCTGAGGGTGTTATGCAGTGTCCCTGATTCAGTATTCATTCTCCCCCATTCGTATGTGAGGTCTGATAGTGACAGAAAGCGCATATTCTGATGACTACCTTAGGTAGATGATAACATAATAGGTCGGGGTTACCACCTGTTCACCTTTGCGAGGGACACTCCTTTGTGGGCAGTTGTGTCCTGCAAAATAAATGTTATTATGGCACATGGCCTGTGATTTAGGGCAAAGAATCCATATATTGTATGTAGTGGTTGCATAAAATGATTATGTTGTATCTGAAACACCTAGATGTTATAGGAAACAGTATTAGCAACTATAATGCTACAAGAATAACCTTTACTTATGCAAACCGGTGAAGTAGTCTATTTTCTACTGGCTGTGGGTTTGTTTTGCCTTGCCAAATCTGACATCTCTACATATAGGTCCTATAGGGATGCCACCTTTCCACATGGCCAAAGTGGGACCTGCTCCATAAAAATGTCAGACGTACCGGGTCGGAACATACCTACAGCCATGCATAGTACAGAACTATACGTATTAGCAGAAATAAAAGCTTAGTCTAGCAGCAGTCCAGTTGCTTATGCTACTTCACATAACATATAGAAGTGTCATATATACAATAACTGTTACATGCAACTATTAGAGAAACGCAGAATATAATATTGTCCTGTAATCAGGACATTTGCTATGTCTAGATTATTTTTGCATGACACATACTCCTAAGGTGGGACTGTCCCATGCAAAGTGGGACAGGTGTTAATACTAAAATCTCACCTCGGCCAATTTAAAAGGTGGCAAACCTACAATAGGTATGCGGTAGCATGACCCGGCAGATGGATGTGGGTCCCAAAACACATTTACTTGTCTGCATTGCAGAGTATCGGTTCCCATGTATCAGCCAGATGGGAGCAGTTTGTATGAGGAACACGTGTATAATATGATTAACTCACTGGACAGGCCGCCGATTCCATACAGTCGAACGCCATGCCATCACCTAATGGTCAGCCATACCCGATACTGTAGTCATGTTGTCTGATGTAATAGGCATCACAAGGGATCGCCCCCACCCAGCATGAGTGACACATGCAAGCACCAATGTCGGTGCATGTGCAAGTGAGGGAGCGAGCAGGTGTAAGCATGTTTGGCTACCAGTATGCGAGTATTGCACTGGTAAAGAAATGTGGAGTCTAAACAAGTGTAAGAAGCTGTAACCAGAGGTCAGCAGTGTTTAACACTGCACAAACACGCGCACAACCGCTCCCAACTGCTTCAATGTGCCTTACATACTCCGTTTCCAATGGCCTTGTTCTGGCTGCAAACAAATAACCATCCTTTGGAAGTGTTGGTAGCAACACCCTGCACACACAGCTAATGTGAATTACCAATACACCATGGCAAATCTACAGACAGTAGACAGTACTACACACATACCATACAGCACAGTCATCCAACAGTATAGCAATGTACTGGCAGATATGTCCAGACCACTGGTGTTTGCAGACCTGGCTGTCTTGTGTTTACATGTGTGAGCATGCCCAGTGTGACCATTCTACATGTTGTTGACTGACATTGCCATCATACCTTCATGTGTTTGAGCATGCCCAGTATGGTCAGCTGTATCGCATGTGTTACATGTCCAGATAGTCAGTACTGTGGTGACAACCTCTGCGTTGTACACTGACAGGTGGCATGCTGTGTCTGCAGGGTATCCATTGGTTATGTGGCATTGACTGTTGCTACATTTCTGCACAGCGTGGGGGGACATCTGACTGTATCCACATTCCTACACAGCGCTGGGGGGGGGTGCACCTAACTGTTACATGTGTACATTGGAAGGGGGGCACAGCTGACACTTGTACACTTTTGCTACTACTGTACTGGTATGTCAGGTACTCCATTTCAGTGTGTAGACCTACCTATTTTGCTGGCTGGAGGCATACCACTGTACTCCAGATCTTAGCTTTAATTACCAACATATTAGTTTCAGATATCCTAGCCTTCACAACCTACATCCAAATGCCTGGCCTGCTGTAGTCTGTCTGTGTGGGTCTGTTGGGGGGGGTCATCCATTGGGCATATTCAGAGGCCATAGTACAGCATCTATCTGTGTTGGTCTACACCTGTCCAGCTGGTTGAGACTTGTGTGTGCTGTATGGACACACATGATGCTCAGCCCATTACCCGCAATGGGTTATGGCACCCTGTGTACTACTGGCTACTATGGTGACCCCGGTATATGCTACAGATGTCATGATGCCACTATGGACGTCTAATGTCCACTGCCTTAACATTCAGCCACCAAATTCTCTTGCATGCACACATCCATAACCGTAGCTACAGGTAACAACACATTCTAATACAACTGCCAGTTGGTAGGTTGATTGACTTACCTTGAGGGTGTGCCAGACCTGAGAATGGTGCTGGAGGGCTGCCTATGTTGGATGCACACAGTGCACTTCCTATACATGGCTGGGCACAGGTAGTGTCATGTGTGGCATCCCTTTTGCTGTCTGTGTGAGTCAGAGAGGGTGACATTCCCTGGGTACCTACTGTGTCAGTGCATATGCTATGCGTTGCCCCTTTGCTAAGGCCAAGTCATACTGGGCATGCCTCCTTCCGCCTACTGGGTCCAGCTCAGGTTGTTCCTCCTCCAAGTCATTATGTGCCTGTACAGGTCTTGGCATTGGTGGGGGGCTGTGTGGCCCTGCCCCATGCTGTTTATGCAGCAGCTGTTTCTGCAGGATCATATTGTGTAGCATAGCATATACCATAACAATTTGGGTGCATGTAGCTGGTGAATACTGCAAGGCTCCACTGGATGTGTCCAGACACCGGAACCGTGACCTGAGCATCCCAAACACATGCTCTATTATATGTCTTGCCTGTGCGTGTGCCTCATTATGGCACAAATGTTCAGGTGTGTGTGCATTTCTGATGGGTGCCATTAGCCACGGCTCCAGTGGGTACCCATCATCCCCCACTAGGTGACCATAGGGGATGTCCATATTGGCAAAGCTGTGGTACAGCTGTGTCAGATGCCATATATCGGAATCATCATTGCTTCCAGGGCAGCCAGCACACACATTCAGTATAATGCCCTGGGCATCAGATACAACCTGGCAGTTGATGGAAGGGATGCTCCTGCGGTTAATGTAGGCCCTACCCCACTCACCAGGTGGTGCTTTGATGCGTACATGCATGCAGGCTATAGCACCTACTACCCCAGGTTAGTCTGCCATTTGGTGGAAGAGACGCATATTGCTGGTCAACACCTCACGTGTGTTGAGGAAATGTATGTGCTCACTGGCATGTGGTGACATGGCATCCAGGAACTGGTAGAATAGTCTGGATGCAGATGCCTGTGAGATCCCCATGATATCCCCAGTTGTGCTTTAGGAGGTACCTGTGGCTAGTATACCTAGGCCTACACATACCTTAGTATCCACTGGGATGGGTTTCCGTCGGCCTGTTCGATGTGTCAGGTGTGGCCGGCACAGCTCAACAATCTACTGTAGGAGGTCTCTGTCCACCCAATAGTGCTCCACTATCTCCAGCTCATGTAGTTCCTGGTAGGTTACCCTGGGTCTGTACAGTCTTCTCTGTCTCCTCAATGAGGGTTGTTCAGCAGCATTCACATCCTCACCACCCTCAGCCTCCTGTACATGTTGGTCTATGTTGCTTGCTGCAGCCCATCTCATTTTGTTGGATTGTTTTGTAAAATTTCCCTGCATATATACACCGGTGGTGTAGAGTGTGGAAAAACCCGAGGGTATGGTGCTTGCTCACTTTATCGTAGTGTTCTGGGCCGGGCTGGGCCAGTAATCTGCCGATTGTGATGATTATCACCTGTTTGCCCAGCTTGTTCACCTTGACTACTCTCCTACTGCTGTTGTCCCTCCCAATTGCACTAGGCAGGTATAGACACACCCCTAGCTTAGGTGTGCTAAGCCAGGAGCAATCCCGAGACACAGGGCTCCAATGTACGTACAATATGCCTGTCACCACCCTATGCTTTCACCTATATTTGAGTCATACACCCAGCTATTTATACACATACACTCTTGGGATATGCATCACACCCTGGGGATAAACGGGATTCACTATTTTCCACTTCGTTTGCATAGTATTGTCTTCTAATGCATAGTTACATGACCCATACTGAGCCTCCCCAAAAATAACCACTGCTTACTGTCGCGCAGATCCGCACATAACTGGTTAACAGTGCCTTACTATCACCGTATTCGATGTCTATTGTTCTTCCCAGCAACAAAACGACCGATCTCTGCACGGCTCGAACCTAGGACCCTGCACACCACAGACGTGCTTTACCACTAAGCCATGGACGATATACATACATGTGAGGTTATCACGTACAGATCATCCAGCACAGGCATTCAACAGTATAGGACATGTATTCCATCATGTAGATTTATGTGTGCTAATGTCCACATATCTAAATATATATATATATATATATATATATATATATATATATATATATATATATATATATATACACACACACATATGTACATATACACACACATACGTAGATATAGAATATATATCTCAACAGTGGACCACATGACACCAAAGCATTAGACAAGAATGAAAAGGAAACCACATGCACCTCCTGCATTATGTACTGGTGTTAATATTAAGGCAAGTGTGTTTCTGTGCATCACATGGGTTCAGACTGTATTAAGGGTAAGATTAGGGCTGCTGACATTACTCACCAGACTTATTGCCGAATGTATGTGTATGTCTTGTCAACCCAGAATCTTGGCCGATTGTGACATTTATGGCCACTATATAGGAAAACAACAAAAAAAAGCTCCTCAACACAGCCTGGGGCTAGCCACTCAAAGACACCAGCACATAGGATATGACTGCCAAACACACACACCTATCACACCTTGGAATAGAACACCTACCTGTGTATTCTATCACACTACAGCATTACGCAGTTAAAGAATGTGCTACCGAGATTACTGGAACACAACACTCCCAGAGGTGTACTTCTAGGTTGCTGACACAATCAGCAATGGAAAATTCGGAGACAGGGATTGTATAGAGTGTGAGCAGTCTTAAAGCATTATTCTGTCCCCAGGCAGACAGAGACACACATGGCATGGCTGGGATTAGAACACAGACCTAACTACTTTATCACACAACAGCATTATGCAGTTATAGAACGCACTACCAAGATTACTAGAACACAGCACTCCCAGAGGTGTACTTCTAGGTGGGTGACATCATCAGCAATGGAAAAGTCAGCGATAAGGATTGTATGGAGTGTGAGCAGTCTAAAAGCATTATTCTGTCCCCAGGCAGATGGAGACACACGCACACAGTTGGCATGGCTGGGATTAAAATGCAGACCTAGCTACCTTATCACACTACAGCATTACACAGTTACAGAATGCACTACTGAGATTACTGGGACACAGCACTCCCAGAGGTGTACTTCTAGGTGGGTGACATCATCAGCAATGGAAAAGTCGGCGATAGGGATTGTATGGAGTGTGAGCAGTCTAAAAGCATTATTCTGCCCCCAGGCAAATGGTGACACACTCACACAGTTGGCATGGCTGGGATTAGAACACATACTTAATTACCTTATCACACTGCAGTATTATGCAGCTACAGAACATGCTATCAAGATTACTGGGAGACAGCACTCCCAGAGGTGTACTTCTAGGTTGCTGACATCATCAGCAATGGAAAAGTCGGCGATAGGGAATGTATGGAGTGTGAGCAGTCTAAAAGCATTATTCTGTCCCCAGGCAGATGGACACACACACACACACACACACAGTTGGCATTAGAACACAGACCTAACTACCTTATCACACTACAGCATTACGCAGTTACAGAACACGCTACCGAGTTTACTGGGACACAGCACTCCCAGAGGTGTACTTCTAGGTGGGTGACATCATCAGCAATGGAAAAGTCGGCGATAGGGATTGTATGGAGTGTGAGCAGTCTAAAAGCATTGTTCTGTCCCTAGGCAGATGGAGACACACACACACACAGTTAGCATGGCTGGGATTAGAACATAGACCTAACTACTTTATTACTCTACAGCATTATGCAGTTACAGAACATGCTACTGAGATAACTGTGACACCATACTCCCAGAGGTGTACTTCTAGGTGGGTGAATCATCAGCAATGGAAAAGTTGGCAATAGGGATTGTATGGCGTGTGAGCAGTCTAAAAGCATTATTTTGTCCCCAGACAGATGGAGATACACACACATACACTTGTCATGGCTGGGATTAGAACACAGACCTACCTTATCACACTACAGCATTATGCAGTTACAGAGCACGCTACCGAGATTACTGGAGCACAGTACTCCTGGAGGTGTACTTCCAGGTGGGTGACATCATCAGCAATGGAAAAGCTGGCAATAGGGATTGTATGGAGTGTGAGCAGTCTAAAAGCATTGTTCTGTCCCTAGGCAGACGGAGACACACACACAGTTAGCATGGCTGGGATTAGAACATAGACCTAACTACCTTATCACTCTACAGCATTATGCAGTTACAGAAAGTGCTACTGAGACTACTGGGACACCATACTCCCAGAGGTGTACTTCTAGGTGGGTGAATCATCAGCAATGGAAAAATCGGCAATAGGGAATGTATGGAGTGTGAGCAGTCTAAAAGCATTATTTTGTCCCCAGACAGATGGAGATACACACACATACACTTGTCATGGCTGGGATTAGAACACAGACCTACCTTATCACACTACAACATTATGCAGTTACAGAACATGCTACCGAGATTACTGGAGCACAGCACTCCCGGAGGTGTACTTCTAGGTGGGTGACATCATCAGCAATGGAAAAGTCAGCGATAGGGATTGTATGGAGTGTGAGCAGTCTAAAAGAATATTTCTGTCCCCAGGCAGACGGAGACAAACACACGCCAGTGGTGTGATCAGGACAACTGCCTATCTATAGACCATTATTACAATACTATATAGATAAGAGCTGCGCCACAGACACTACACCTTTCAAGACTGTCAATATGACCTTCTAGGAATGCAGATATCGACATGGATGCTGGCAGTTACGATGTACATACCTGTGAACCAGTGTGTTCAATGTAGGAATCCATCCTGAAGTGGGGAATGGCCATCTGTTGACTGGATGACAACTATCGCTATACAGGGTTACAATGGCCATGTCCATACACATAGAGGCACATAACCAGCACAAGGTGTCACTGGGCATGCTCACACACTTAGTAGCACATGGCCGTTTGGAATGCACTATGCGTCCATCTACACAATGTTATACTGGGCATGCTCACACACTTAGTGGCACAGGGCTGTTTTGTATGCACTCTGATTCTAAACACGGAAGGGCACAGTGGCTATGCTATTACAGTTAGACATGAACAACACATTGTAATGGACTCGGGTGTCAATAGTTGTCATTGTTAGCAGTAACGCTGCACTACATATATCTGACACCGGTCTGCTGCTGTCCGTCACCTTAGATGTACCAGTCTAAACCTGGTATACTAATACCACCAGTGGTGATGTCCTGCCAGGAGTGGCTACTTCACCCATATAGTGCCATTCATAGACGAATGTCCTGAGAGCAGGTTAACACCCTGACACTTAGAGGACAACTGCATTGTATGTGTATGCTAAACAGTGCTAGATGTGTAGCGTTCGTAATCACAGCTGCCCAATGTAGATCCAACAATGGGGAATACTGACATCTGTGCAGTGAGGAACACCTGGCTGAAGGCTCAGTTGTGCACAATAGCACTACCACCATATACCACGGATACAGACATGTGGACCTTAACACCGTTACGGACCGCTCCAGGTGGTGGTGTCCCACGTACATGAAGGCCACTCACATGTACTGACCAGTGCACCCTCAAAAGGCATCAAGATGTGTCAGGTGCAGATCACAGTGTCAAAAGCCGCATTCTAGGATGTAGCCCTCAGACATCACTATGTCCTTGGACCAGCAACACACATCCATACATGTGGTAGAACATATATTAGTACAACACCATGTGACCCATGACCAGTGGACCGTACCTAGCTCTACATCAACTGTGCAGGCTACCCATGTACTGACACAGTTGCATCATGTGTTATGCAATGCCATAATACCACTGCTCATAACCAGGTTGGCTGTATACATAGCAGGG